>NC_061105.1:49813255-49818255 GCF_015104395.2 Macrobrachium nipponense | reverse complement strand
TATTCGAAGGGTCGGTGGTGTTTTGATGTGAATTGCGAATATTACTTTATTTTAATGGATAAGGCTGATGTGTTGATAGTGTTGATATATGTAAGTGAATGGATATGTGATCATTATTTCAAGAACCTTGACCTCGATCATAATGCACAGAGCAATAAATACGTTAATAAATTAATAGGCCTTTTTCTGCTACAGAGGCATACATGTCAAAATAATTAGGATACATATTCAGGGGAGAGAGAGAGAGAGAGAGAGAGAGAGAGAGAGAGAGAGAGAGAGAGAGAGAGAGAGAGCACTTTCGCTTTGGGTTTTTTCGGTGGCATTTCTGTTTTTGTCGTTTACCTTTTCATGATTCTTTTTTTTCCTCCATTTTTGTATTTTTCTCTCTCCTTTGGCTCAAAATCAGTGTTGTTTTCCTAAGTCTGACTTTCATCATTTGATTCTTATTTTTTAAATGTGCAGCTTTTATGGAGTTTATTATCTGCTTTTTATTTTCCCATTTTTAAATTGAAAAAAAAAATTCTAAAACATTTACAAAGGTCAGGTTCAGAACATTTATGCATAGAAATATGAAATAGGTCAATTTGGTATACTTATAGATATTAACGGTTTTAACACTTGTGACAGGAGCCTCTTTTGGAAAAGCAAATATACAAATCTTCAGGTTAGGAAGTCTCTTTAAGAAACGCCATGAATGAAACGTATTTAAACATTAAGAAAGGAAGAACTTGTGGGAAAACACAATTAAGAAACTTTTTTTTTTTTTTTTGACACCAGAATGTTCTCGTGGAAACGGGCAAATATGAAACATTTGTGATTTTGAAGACAGGAATTGTCCCATAGCAATAAAAAATTTGAAATATTTTCGATTTTCAAGATAGAAATCCTTTGTGGAGGAGCACAAATATAACACTTGCCGTTTCATGCAAATATAACACTTTTGCCATTTCCAAGATGAGAGACTTTTTCCGAAACCATGAATAACAATACGAAATGTTCTTCATTTTAAGACTTTCAGTCTATTTATACACTCTTTTGGAATGATAAAAACTCCGAAATCTCTACATCTTCCATTAAATACCGACCTTACCTTACAGACCTTACAGTTCGTTCGGGTTGCCCCACCCCAGGTCCCTCAGTGTGAGGCACCTCTAATGTCTACCAGAGAGTTGCTAGTACATCTCCGGTATATTTTACATCTTCCAATCTTGGATGGTCTGGGATGCAGTTTAGATATTTGTCGAGCTTATTCTTAAACACATCTACGCTCACTCCTGATATATTCCTCAGATGAGCTGGCAACGCATTGAATAGACCGCGCATTATCGATGCTGGTGCGTAGTGGATTAATGTCCTGTGTGGGCTTTTCCTTATTTTTCCTGGTATTGTTTTGGGCACTATTAATCTACCTCTGCTTGGTCTTTCTGATATTTTTAGGTCCATGATATTTTCTGTTATTCCTTCTATCTGTTTCCATGCCTGAATTATCATGTAGCGTTCTCTTCTCCTTTCTAGGACTATATAATTTTAATGATTGTAGTCTTTCCCAGTAGTCAAGGTCCTTAACTTCTTCTAATTCTAGCTGTAAAGGACCTTTGTACACTCTCTATTTGTTGCAATATCCTTTTGATAGTGTGGGTACCATATCATATTGCAATATTCAAGTGGACTACGAACATATGTTTTATAAAGCATAATCATGTGTTCAGCTTCTTGTTTTGAACCCAAATTTTAAGTGCCGTAACAACATTCCCATTTTTGCTTTACATTTTGCCAACAGAATTGCTATTTGATCATTGCATAACATGTCCTATTCATCATCACACCAAGGTCTTTAACTGCTTCCTTATTTGTGATTGTCTCATTATTAGGTCCCCTATATGCATATAGCTTTCCTTCTCTGTCTCCATAATTTATTGATTCAAATTATCAGAGTTTAAATACCATCCTATTTACCTCTGCCCAATCATATACTTTGTTAAGGTCTCTTTGTAGAGCGTTCCTATCTTCATCACAGTAATTTCTCTACTTATTCTTGTGTCATCAGCGAAACTACTCACTACCCGATTCCTTAACATTACTGTCTATGTCTTCAATCATAATAACAAACAGTATTGCAGATTAACACCGTACCTTGCGGCACACCGGATATGACCTTGGTTTCATCCGATTTCTCATCGTTTGCAATAACTATCTGCTTTCTGTTGTGTAAAAATTCTTTTAACCATTCTTTCCTACTTTATCTACGATATTGTGTTTTCTAATTTTCTTTGCTAATATATTATGGTCTACTTTGTCAAAAGCTTTTGCAAAGTCTAGATAAACCACATCTGTTTCATTTCCGCTTTTCATATTTTTGAATATGTTCTCACGGTGGACTAACAGTTGGGTTTGTGTACTTTTTCCGGGTACGAAACCGTGTTGTCCTATATTAAACAAATTATTTTTTATTAAATGTTTCATAATATTTTTTCTTCATTACCCTTTCATACACTTTCATAATATGTGATGTTAGACTCACAGGCCTATAATTACTTGCCTCAAGTCTTGATCCACTTTTGAAAGTAGGGGTGATATATGCTAATTTGTGCTCATCATAAATCTTGCCTGTATCTACACTTTGTCTTAATAATATTGCAAGTGGCTTTGCGATAGAATGAACTACTTTCTTTAACAAAATAGCAGGGATTCCATCAGGCCCTGCAGCAGCTCCATTTTTAATTTCATTAATTGCCTGCACAATGAATCAGCTTTCCAGTTAATTTCTATGTCAGCTAAATATTCACTATTTTCGTCCCTTACTTCTATATCATTATCTTCATTATCTATTCTAGGGGTGAATTCTCTCTATATCGTTCTGCCAGTATGTTGCAAATTTCCTTTTTTTCATTCGGTTAATCTCCCTTCAATTCTCAGAGGGCCTATTTCTATTCTTTTCTTTTATCATCTTCTTCGCTAGGAGTATAATAGTTTGGGGGTTTTGCTTGATATTTAATAGGGTTTTTTCTTCCAATTCCCGTTTTTCATTTTCTTTCGATTGTATAATCTTTTGTTCGCATTTTCTATCTTACTTTTAGTTCTATAACTTTCCATGCATTTTTTCTTTTGCAAGACCTTTTTTCCACTTTCTGATTTTCTGGACAAGATCCTTCTTGTCTCTTGGTATGCATGAATGATGTTTACTTTTCTTCTTCGGTATATATTTATCCACTATTTTCTCTAATATTTTATATAATATCTCCGTATTTACCCTTATGTCATCGCTTACGAAAATGTTATCCCAATCTTTGTTTAATTCTTCATTTATTTCTGACCATTTTATATTTTTACTGTAGAAGTTGTATTTTCCATATCCTTCCCATTTTTTTCATTTCTTGCTTATCTCTGTTTTCACTTGCTTTGGAATGAACTGTTAATTCTATGACATTATGGTCTGAAATACTCGCATTATAAACTATTATTTCTTTAACATAATTCTTCTCGTTCACAAATACTAGGTCTAAAGTCCTTTTCCTTTCGTTGGCAGGTGATTTATTTGTTGAATGTTGTATTCTAGTAGCATATCTAATAGCTTTTCGAATTGCCTCTTATCTTCTGCACTACTATTACTCTCTTTTTTATATGTATAAGTACATCCACAATCTCCTATTCGTTCTTTCCATTCTACGAAAGGAAAGTTGAAGTCACCAGATAGGAGAATAGTCCAGTCCTTGTGATTTCTACATATATCATCCAATTTTTCAATTATTAAGTCAAACTCTTTAGTATTAGGAGGTCTATATATTACTATGTTCATTAATTTTTCAGATTCAAATTCTACCGCTATTAGTTCACATTCTGAGTTACTATATTTCTCATATATTTTTCCTTGTTTTTTGTCTTCCCATATATTGCGGTTCCCCCTTGATTACCTATTTTTTCTATCTGATCTATATAGTTTGGAACCCTTTTTATTTGATCATCATTCCCAGTCTCTTGGGAATACCAGGTTTCACTTATATACATTATATCTATTTTCTTTTCAATTTGGGTTAGTTCTTCTAAGATACTCTATTTTTCTTTTTGAGTTACTCGTAACCTAAACCCTGCGCATTCATCACTATGATGATTTGCGTGTTTTTCTCCTTCATTTAATATTGGTAGTAATAAGGATTTTCCCATGTCTCTTTCCTGTTCTGGTATGTTGTTCTTTTTTTCATTTCCAGAAATTCTGACATTAAAAAATCCAACTTTTCCATAATATTTGATCTTCCTTCATCATAATTATTCTCTTGTGTCTGAATCTGCAATTTTCTCCGTTTCTGCAATATCCTCTTGCATAATAAATACAGTATTATCCCTTGAGTAGAATTTTGGAGCTGATGCATTGAAATTTTTTGCTGACATCTCTTGCATATCTCATTGGTGGTTTGCTTTTCTCTTTTACCTGATATCCTTGATTTCTCTCTTATTTGTTTCTTTCTTATTTTGGATTTATTACTTGGTTGGTTATTTATTTGATTATGATTCATGGCTACAGGGTGCATATATTTGCATTTTTTGTCGAACTTACATCCTTTCCCTTCTTTTAGGTTTTGCATATTTTTGGATGCAGATCTCTGCAATCATCCCCATATCCATCTAGGTATGCACATTTACCGTATATTTCATAGTTGTGACATACCTTAGGATGTTGGTAGTAACATCTTTCTCCAAATCTGCAATTCCCTCTTTTCAAAAAGTTGCAGATTTTGTCTTTCTTGTCTATTTTTTCCTCTTTCCGTCATTGTGTAGATCTGGGTAGAGCCTCTTCGGGATTTGCTTTTCTGTTGCCATTATCGTAATTTATTCTTCGTAGGTATGCTGCTTTATTGCCTCATATGTAGTATCAATGAGTATCTCTGCATCCATTACTTTTATCTTGTTCTTGTTTTCCTTATTTTTTTCTGTCATTTCATTTTTGTTTACTTCTCTTCCGTTTTCCTCTTCTTCTTCTTCTTCTTCTCTTCCTCTTCTTCTTC
>NC_061105.1:49796418-49807755 GCF_015104395.2 Macrobrachium nipponense | reverse complement strand
TTATAGTTGTTGATTGGGGATCAAGAGCCTGTTGTTGACTTTTCTACATAAGTAATTTCATCGTCTTCATTTTTCGTAGATTAATGATTTTTACTTGTTTTTATGTCTGATTCTCTTTTTTTAAGCATGATTTGTTTTGTTTTAAAAAGTGTTGGAAAATGTAATTGGAAAATCAGCTGCTAAAATGTTTTACATATACATGATGTTTTACACATATTCATTTCAGAACGTTTATAACTTTTCTAACAATCACCGAAACAACTCTTAGTATTAATGGGGGAGTTAAATGTCTCTTTTTATTTTTCATTTATTCTTTTAGCGTCGATGATATTAGTTGTTTGACGCCAGTCTTATTTCTAACTCAATTAATCAGTCTAAGAAAAAGAGGTGAAAAAGAAAGCGACATTCTTTAGAATAACGTTTTCTATTTGTCTGAACTCTTGCATGGAACTTTGTTTTATAACAAAACTGGTCACATTTCCAAAGAGTTTTTTCGCCATTTGTTCGTTCTTTCACAATATAGATGACTATTATCAAAGAGCTTTTTTTTTATTCCTTATGCTTTACGACACACTGCAGAGGCATCTTGATGGGTTTAGTTTTAGTTATTTACAAAAACCGAAAACGTTTACCACTCATAAAACAAGTTGATTACGAAAAACGAAAATTTATGAAAAAAGTTTTTATAATAGGGAAAGTCAACAAGCTAGTCCATTTGCTAATTGTTAGAAAGTTAAATACTTTGATCATCAACAAACTATAACAGTAATCCTTGGAGTTTTACAGAAAGCAAGTGAATATATTTTATTGTTATTTATTTTTTGGCAGTGTGGTGAAAACCATGAAATTCTGACGATGTGAAATATATTGCAATGTAATTACAATGCGGTGAAAATATAGATGATCGATAGTAATTACCTGCGATGAAATTACCAAGATGAAATTACCACATTAATTACTGCGATGAAATTACCGGACACCAAATGAAAGAAAATAGGAAGAGATCTCTGTAGATGACGCTCTGTAAATATATATAGAATCATTTTCCATTATGTAGAATACACACACATATGTATATAATTATATATTATATATATATATATATATATATATATATATATATATATATATATATATATATATATATATATATAGAGGATACCATGTAAACTTCGCATACACGTAGGCATATGTAGCAGTGGTATGTAATTATGTGTACAGCACATATTTATGAACACGTATTTATGCTTTCATATAATATGTGATTACAGTTTTTTTTTCAAGTTATGGTACTTGTTTTATGTTTTTATAATATAAATCCTGGGAAAGCTGTTGGGTATATATTAGAATCACTACAAAAAATATTATTCCACATTAAGAGCACGTTGGAGTATGTTTGATTCAATTGTATATTTCTTACTTTCAGGTCAGATTTGTAGTGCACCCTTTTATGAATCACTTTCCATCAAAGTCAACTAAGGTCGTCCAACACAGCAGTAGGAGGAAGGTTCAGAGAAAGGTCAAGATGTCATCGCAGTCTGTGTCTAAGGTCAGTCAAGGTCGGTTTCTTGTTGGGCTTCTTTCTTGTCCATCAGATTCTAGCTTTCGGTATTTTCTTTCTGGCATTATATTTCTTCCATACTACGCCAGTCCTAAGGTGAGAGAGTGACCTTTCTGAGATAAAATGGCCTAAGTTAATCAATTTTCCAGAAAGACAACAATTTGGAAGCTTTCAGGGTCAAACATGTCCCCTTTCTTTCATTGGCAAAGTGACCGAAGGTTCTGAGAGAAATTAAGCGAGATGTTTCTAACTAGGCATGACTTGAATTCTAATGAAAGAACCCAGCTCCTCTCATGACATTTTTTTTTCATTCTTGTGAGAAAGATACGGGGCGCATTTGCAGTCTTGAAGATATCCAGAAATGGAAACTTACATAGACTGTTTAAAATATTTTTATATATTGTACATTTTTGTTTTCCATCGCCTTCATTTTTTTTTCATCTCGTTAGCGAAGCTTTTTGTTTTTAAGCAGAGAATATTCAATAATCACTAGCCCAAGTTTCCTGACCGCTTTTGAAAGGGGGTGGGGGCGGGTGGAGGGGGGAAGGGGGATCCCTTTGCAAATGTAATTATTGGATCTAAAAAATAATCCCATCTCTCTCTCTCTCCTCATCTCTCTCTCTCTCTCTCTCTCTCTCTCTCTTGCACATTTTTAGAATAACCCATCTGGAAAAAAACACGAGCGATTTAATTACATCTTGAAAGAGAATAAAATCGCTTTGGATAGCAGAGGCATCTCGAAGCCTCGTGTGATATGATTAGATAATTGAATTTATGTTCGTTCTTGTGGCACTAATGCATCGATTGAATAACGAAGGACGTTCCTTATTTCTTTTCAAAACTAGAAAATAAAAGCTTTGATTATAGAATTAAAACACGAAGTGGTAACATGTCCTGATGATGGTGATTATGAACATGACATGGTGTAAACATGGACTGCAAGCATTACGTAAATCCTACACTTGAATAAAAATGAACCATGAAAAATATTGGATTTTTCTGTCATTGCCAAGATTGGTCTTTCTCTGCTGATAAAAAGCACTGTGCTGTACTTTCTCCTTCACTTGGAGGGACGAATTCAGGTGCATTTATACTTCTTAAGGTCTTTTCTTCCATTTTCACTGGGAATAATTTTTTTATTCTCATGAAAATTATTTTTCATTTCTTGTTTTTATCCTTGTTTTCTGAGTGATAAATTGATGGTTGAATAAAAGATTTACAGCAATCGTAAACCGCCGACAACTGCTTCCGTAACAGAAGCAACAATACTTACATCCCGTTTTATTGCACCAGCCATTAAATATTGCAGCTGATCTCACTGAGGCTAATCGTGATTCGCGGAGGATCATGCTGAGCTCCCACCATTGGTTATAGTGAATCGGCTGTGGACTTTTACCGTCAGCTACAAAAAGACTTGCGATATGATACTTTTACTTGTGCTAAACAACAGGAAATACTACTACTACTACTATTACTGCCATTATACTACTCATGATCAGTCTATCGGCCCAAATAGGAAAAGGACAACACATTCCAGCCAAAAATTCTGGATGGGATAGACGCTGGAACGAGATCAGGATTTGGGAATTTCATGTAATTTTAGATCCGTAGACCGCTTTCAGATCTTCTTAAATGCATTCACTTGGAAAAGAAGTTAACTAAGACAGAGGAATCTCTCTCTCTCTCTCTCTCTCTCTCTCTCTCTCTCTCTCTCTCTCTCTCTCTCTCTGGTGATATTTACTTCTTAGAAATGGTCCCAAGGTGAAATAATACGAAAACAAAGGAATTTATTGAAAAGGATTCTGCAATTTAAGGAGACGATTGGATGGGAACTATTTCATGTTTTATTATCCATCTAAATTCAATGAGGAAAACTGACTCTAAATTAAAAGGATAATTAGTGTGTTAGTGGTTTTTCAAGAGTAAGCGTACAGAAGCATTATCCAGCATTATTTACTTAGGCGAAGTTACTTCAACACAGACTCTAATCAAGTTGTGAGGAGGCAATTTTTTCTACCCTTGGCTTTGATATTAAGAAAATATATCCCGATAATGGATTCACGGATTTGAAGAAACATGGTGGAAATAAACGAGTAAAGTTTGGTCGATGTCAAGGAAATTTGAATTTGTTTGCTCACCAGAGAAACCATTTTGCTCAATTTTTCCTCTATTTTACTCTATTTTACTTGGGGTTGTAAAGAAATTATTCTTGCTCATGATTGAAAAGTAAAAGTCGAAGGCCGAAACATATGAACTAACTAAAGATCTGTAAGTTTAACTTCCGATTTGTGTTCAGTGAATAAATGACTAAATAAGTAAACACACACACACACACACACACACACACACACACACACACACACACACACACATATATATATATATATATATATATATATATATATATATATATATATATATAATATATATATATATAGTTTGCAAAAGTATGAAGGTTACTTATGTTATTGTAAAAAGCCAGGAGAACAATAACAATATATTTACTTCAGCATAAAGCGTCAAGAACTGGAAAGTTGTTTAATCTCTATTGGAGGAGGTTACGTTGGAGAGAGAGAGAGAGAGAGAGAGAGAGAGAGAAGAGAGAGAATATTCAGTACGCAGCTTGAAAACTGTTCACATGTCGAATTCTGCGTCCCTTACTCATTTTCTTTATCCAGGGGTTGGTGGTCATGAAGCTTTCGCAGAGAGAGAGAGAGAGAGAGTGAGAGAGAAGAGATTCTATATACCAATGACCTTGGGAAGTCACACAACTATTGGTATACTTTTGAGTGTAAGACTTCGGTTTCTCAAAGATTTCCTTTTCTCAAGGAAATTTTGGGTAGACCCACAAGCAAACACCACCGGTGTCCTAAGACACATACCTACATATATCTGGTCGAAAGGGGTCACCGTCGACTCCTTTCAGTTCCGGCCTTCTCTATTGATTGGACCTCCCTGCGTCTGACACCTGGGGCATTCCCAGGTCACAAGGGGCTGTGTTTTTCGTTCCTTCCACACTTCTTGACCCTGACTTTCATTTTTTTATTTATTAGTGACAAGTAGTCATTTAAGTTATCGTTTACGGTGGTATTTATGTTCCGGTATAATAGTTTATTTGAATATATGTATTAAATTTTACAGCTCGTATTTTTGTGTATAACAACGTTCAATCTAGTGAAAATGATGTTTCCAGTCTTGGAAAAGTAAATAATCTATTAAAGAACACAATATAGATTAAATTTTAAAGTCAAATTTAAAAAGGAAACGGAGAGGAAAATTTTTGTTTTTTAAATTAATTATTTTTCATATCAGTATTTGAATGTTTTATTATTTTTATAGACTCGATCCAGTGTGCATCTTTGTGAGTTATTTTTGAGAAAAAATTAAAAGTAATAAATTAGAACGGAAATATCGTCCACTTGCAAAAGGTAATTCGTAGGAGGAAGACACATTTCGAATTCCTTCGACGCTTTCAAATTTTTATCGCATTTTCTTCGATTGCCTACTTGTTTTTTCTTTCTTCTTTCTCTCCGGAGTTCCACATATTCCATTTTCATTTGTTATTTTTCCTCCAAAGGCTCACAAGTTTGTGTGAGGTTGGTGGGGGGGGGGGGGGGGGCGGGTCGATGGGTCTAGGGGTGCCTCCAGTACAGAATTCTTTTCGCTCTGTCCAGAGAAACTTCCCGAATAGATTCGGAGATATGTCCACCGGAGCCGTGCCTCAGATTCTGGTCATTTTTATTCCATCGCTAAGACTTGATTCAAGGGGAACCCGGAGCTCCGCGCAATCCGCTATACACAGTCAAACCTACAAGGGAATTCTTCCCTTAAAAAGTTATCTCGTTAGAAAGTTTTCTGTTTTCCCCTTCTACTGACGGACCCTTAAAAGTTCTAGCTTTTTCTCATTTAACAACTTTCTTTCGGCACATTTGTGTGTTTATATATATATATATATATATATTATATATATATATATATATATATATATATATATATATATAATTTATATAGTATATATATTATATATATATTATACATACGTATATGTATGTAGTGTATATGTACGTATGTATGTATGTATGTATCTATGTACGTGCACAATATTTTTCCGGTTATTCACTTTGTATCGTTTTATCAGGTTTTATTAACCCGTAGCACAGAATAAGTAAACAATATCAGTAAAGGAAATTCTTTGAAACGGCCTTTCTCGTGAATGTTGCGCTTTCGTGCTGATTTCTTGCATGAAAATTCAAGAAGAAAATAAACTTCTTTTTCTGAATTTAATGGTCTGTGCTTTTAGTTTTTTTTTTTATTTGTGTTGCCAATATCAGCTTTACGTTATTTCATTTCTATTATTCCACTATATATTTACATTTTACTTTTGATTTTATTATCTCTCTCTCTCTCTCTCTCTCTCTCTCTCTCTCTCTCTCTCTCTCTCTCTCTCTCACGAACGAAGAGGACATTACCTAGAACAGTATTTGTTTTGGTAACAATATGATAATCATTATGTTTTATTTTCCAATAAAATTGAGAACGTTTCTTGTTATGATCGCGGAATAATCACGAGATTATTCCTTCGTGACAATGGAAATTCGTTCATTCATGGAAGGAAAATAGCCACAAACGAATCAGCCATTCAGTAAAACGAGACAAAAGCCGGATGGATTCAAATACACGAGTAGTCTGATAGGTTGCTTGCCAAGGCACCTTCTAAAGATCGTGCTGTGATCGAAGTATTATTATTATTATTATTTTTTTTTTTTTTTTTTTTTTTTTTTTTTTTTTTTTTTATTTTTTTTTTTTTTTTTTTTTTTTTTTTTTTTTTTTTTTGCTCTATCACAGTCCTCCAATTCGACTGGGTGGTATTTATAGTGTGGGGTTCCGGGTTGCATCCTGCCTCCTTAGGAGTCCATCACTTTTCTTACTATGTGTGCCGTTTCTAGGATCACACTCTTCTGCATGAGTCCTGGAGCTACTTCAGCCTCTAGTTTTTCCAGATTCCTTTTCAGGGATCTTGGGATCGTGCCTAGTGCTCCTATGATTATGGGTAACGATTTCCACTGGCATATCCCATATCCTTCTTATTTCTATTTTCAGATCTTGATACTTATCCATTTTTCCCTCTCTTTCTCTTCAACTCTGGTGTCCCATGGTATTGCGACATCAATTAGTGATACTTTCTTCTTGACTTTGTCAATCAACGTCACGTCTGGTCTGTTTGCACGTATCACCCTATCCGTTCTGATACCATAGTCCCAGAGGATCTTTGCCTGATCGTTTTCTATCACTCCTTCAGGTTGGTGCTCGTACCACTATTACTGCAAGGTAGCTGATGTTTCTTGCACAGGCTCCAGTGGAGGGCTTTTGCCACTGAATCATGCCTCTTTTTGTACTGGTTCTGTGCAAGTGCCGGGCATTCACTTGCTATGTGGTTTATGGTTTCATTTTTCGTATTGCACTTCCTACATATGGGAGAGATGTTATTTCCGTCTATCGTACTTTGAACATATCTGGTTCTTAGGGCCTGATCTTGTGCCGCTGTTATCATTCCTTCAGTTTCCTTCTTTAGCTCTCCCTCTGTAGCATTGCCAATTGTCATCGCTGGCTAGTTCTTTAGTCTGTCTCATGTATTGTCCGTGCATTGGTTTGTTGTGCCAGTCCTCTGTTCTTTCTGTCTTTCTCCTGTCTCTGTATATTTCTGGGTCTTCGTCTACTTTTATTAGTCCTTCTTCCCATGCACTCTTTAGCCACTCGTCTTCACTGGTTTTCAGATATTGCCCTAGTGCTCTGTTTTCGATGTTGACACAGTCCTCTATACTTAGTAGTCCTCTCCCTCCTTCCTTTCGTGTTATGTATAGTCTGTCCGTATTGCTTTTGGGTGTAGTGCTTTGTGTATTGTCATATGTTTCCTGGTTTTCTGATCTATGCTGCGGAGTTCTGCCTTCGTCCATTCCACTATTCCTGCGCTGTATCTGATTACTGGCACTGCCCATGTGTTTATGGCTTTTATCATATTTCCGGCGTTGAGTTTTGACTTGAGTATCGCCTTGAGTCTCTGCATATATTCTTTCCTGATCGTGTCCTTCATCTCTTGGTGTTTTATATCTCCTCCTTCCATTATTCCCAGGTATTTGTATCCTGTCTCATCTATGTGTTTGATGTTGCTCCCATCTGGTAGCTTTATCCCTTCAGTTCTCGTTACTTTGCCTTTTTGTATGTTAATTATTATTATTATTATTATTATTATTATTATTATTATTATTATTATTATTATTATTATTATTATATTTCTATGCGGTGATGATGAGACGATAACATGAACTTCAGTTTAGTAAACGGGGCCAATGACGTTTTTGAAGATACCGTTCGGCCAGAGGAGAGGGAAATTTATATGTAGTCAGCACAAGATTTGAGAAATTTAAACTCTCGTCAGAAATGACATTTAGGTAAGCAAAAGAATTATTATGAAAATTACGAAAATGATGGATAAGTATAAGCAAATTCGAGAGGAGTAATTTAAGTTGAAAAGGACACAACAGAAATATACTGAAGGAATTCTTTAATCGCATGGTAATTAAGACCTACAAGGATTGGCTGACGTATAAAAAGCAAAGACAGAAAAGTGGTGAAGTTAAAACTTACAAAGTTATAATGATTTTTAACATTGTAAAGCAATTATTCTAATGACCCTCAGTGCCATTGCAGTACTAATGTATACATAGTAGTGATAACTGGTAGGTATTCGATCATATAAATATATATATATAAATATATATATATATATATTATATATATATATATATATATATATATATATATATATTATATATACAAATTGGGTTCTAGCACTCTTGATGATTCAGATGTATTATAACTAATAAATCATTGCGGTTGAGCTGAGCCAGTATTCATTGATTATACAGCTGCTAACGACTCCCCAGCGTAGCCTACCTTGTTATGCGATGAGTGCAGTCTTACTATTCAAGCTTTTTCTGGAACGAGACGGTTCCCTGGGGATGTGTGTGACGGTGGGGGGAGGGGGGGGGGGAGGGCGGTGAGGTGCGATGACGACATTGCGGTGTCCATAGGCCTTTAGCTGAAACCTCTTTCATTCCCTTGATTGTAGTGGTTCCCTATCTTCCATCTTACTTTCCAGCCTCTACCTAACAATTGTTCACGTAGGAGGGCTAGTGCCGTCAATGCACCTCATCCGGTGTACTGTAGGCATTACTTAAGGTCCTTTACAGCGTGCCTTCGGGCCCTAGCTGCAACCCCTTCCGTTCCTTTTACTCTCCCTCCTTTCATATTCTCTTTCTTGCATCATACTTTCCACCATCTCCTAACAATTACTCCATAGTGCAACTGCTTTGAGGTTTTCCTCCTATTAAACCGATCAACCCTTTCACTGTCAATTTCCGTTTCAGCATTGAATGACCTTTGGCCTAAATTCCATATTCAATTCAATTCAATTCCTAATAATTGTTCAAAGGGCAACTGCCTTGTTTATCCTCCTGTTACACCTTTCGAACCGTTTTACTCTGTTTCCCTTTTGGTGCTGAATGACCTCTCAGGTCCCAGTGTTTGGCTTTTGGCCTAAACTTTACATTTCACTCCATTCCATTGTAACGAGACGGTAAAAATAGTCGTTAAAAGGACGCATATTGTTTGTGAATTTTGCATAAATAGAACTAAAGTTACGTAAGATGATTAAAATCACTATCAGCACATATGACACACTAAATAGTTTTGCATTTTAATGCGTGAACATTAGTACTGATGTCATTTTTATAACAAATTTTTACAAATTATTCACTCATTGCTGTCGACTTGTGAATATCAATCTATGATAATAATATCCGAGTTTAACTTGTTCGTCCTTCCCCGGGTGACAGTAAGGGAGACATGAGACAGCCACCCACCCCCTGCAAATAAGCTTGTCCGTCCCGGATGGGGTGGAGTATGTAGTGGAGACATCCGCCCTCCTCCTGCAAACCTGTTTATCTGGGTGGGATAAGTAGGGGGTCGGGAAGGTAGGGGAGACAGCAGCACCAAGTTTCACAAGCTACTTGATAACTTCAAACACCCACAGCACCATCCAATTTTTTGTTTAACGTTTATTAGCATTTTTATTTATGTAAAAACCCCAAAATATTAAGAAAATAAATCACCCATCGAAAACATAATTTGCGTCTCCACTTCTAGCACTTTATCACAAATCAAAAATTGTTGCTCATTGCTCCTCGAATATGAGTATTTCTGAATGCTGGGGTACATTAGACTGAAATAAACTATGTATTCCTTAGGCTTAAAGAAATTGTATGTATTCCTTAGACTTAAATAATCTGCATGTATTCCTTAGACGTAAGTCAACTCTATGTATTCCTTAGACTTATATAAACTGCATGTATTCTGTAGAACTAAATGGACTTTTTGTATTCCTTAGACTTAAATAAACTGTATGTATTCCTTACGATGTCCTTAACCTAAATAACAATTTCCCTTATCAAATATTTTAAAAATGGTTCCTTCGTCAAATATGATTTGATAAATCGCCCACAATCCATGTTCAGGGAGTGGTGACAAAACCTATATGATATTCAGTGACAACGACCGTCATTTGTTTCCCGTTAATTTGAAGGTCTCAGAGGAACAATTAATCAAAAATCATTGTGACATTTCCTCTCGAATTCTGTTCCAGGGGATTCCCATCCCCCCCAACCCCCAACCACATTGATTAGATGAAATTACCTTCGTTTTGAGGAAGAAATGAATGATCAGTTGAAGTGTCTATCCGTCTCCTCTGAAATGGACGAGAAATTATTGTAAATGGGAGTTTGTTCCTTTATTAAAGACAAGAAGTTCTTTGTATAAGGTATATTTATATATATGTACCAGGTGTTTCGAAATTAGAGCCGCCCCCCCCCCCCCCCCACACAGAACAAAATGGAAAGTTATGAAGTTTTCTGCTATAGCCTATCTCTAAGTACATTATCTTAAATTTCTATTAAGCTATTTTTCATTTTACATTTCTTGTATTTTCAGACTGAGTGATGTAGCTAGATACAGCCATGGCTAACGAATCTGAGGAAATCAGATGGATTGAACGAATCCAGGCTATAACCTTCAGAGAGGCCAGGGATACTGGCGCATCCTTCATTTCACGTTCCTGGAAAGCTGAATACATTAACGGAGATGAATCCTTTATTTAAAGAAACTGGAACAAAAATCTATATGACAGTCATTGCAAAAAGAGTGAGAATCTTGGAAGGCCTGAAGTCGTTTCTCAGGAGTCAAAAGATATCATAGCTGAGGCAGTGGGTAGACCAAGAAAGTCTTAAAGTAAATTGGCGCTTGAACTAGAAATAAAAGGGGAAAGAAGAGAAGTTATAGTGCTGTATATCGTGAGTTGAAAAAATCTGGTATCAAGCCATTTCATGTTATCAGCAAGCCCAACATCACTCAGCAACAGAGAGAAGACCGTGCATGGTTGTGGTTCATTTCTTAAAGATTTGGATGAAGCTGATTTTCTCTATGTTGCCGCTTCAGATGAATTCTTCATTTACACAGTCAGGAAGCTAAATCATAAAAATGACATCATTTGGGCTGCAATGTTGGATGATATCAGCGATGACGTGCGTTATTGCCAAGTTGTGAAATTTCCTGAATGTTTGGTAATTTTCTCAGTTTCACAGCCAAACGGTTAATCTGGATCATCAAGGAAAAAGGACAGTCATGGAATGGCGAATACTTCAGAGAAACTGTGCTTGCTGGTG
>NC_061105.1:49788918-49791418 GCF_015104395.2 Macrobrachium nipponense | reverse complement strand
TAATTGTGAACCTCATATGCAAAAATCTGGGGCGGATTTCTGTTCCCACCTTCATGGAGGTGACCGTGGCAATAATGACCACGCAATTATGAGAGCAATTCCCAAAAAACATGGCTGCAATATTGGCCGACCCCAACTCATCAACAGAGACGGATGAAATGTGTTTGTTCCGACTCTTTCAGTCGACGGGAACAGGGAAATGAATTTTCCCGCAACGTTTTCAAAGGCTGTTGTGGTGAATGAACAATTAACAAATAACGATGTATATAGTCCTGATAATAATAATAAAAATCATCAATGTTTCCATGGCCTGTTCGGCCTCAAAGAAATATGGTGTACATACATACAGTATATAATATACACAAACTCACGCACACACACATATTTATATATGTTATATATATATATATATATATATATATATATATATATATATATATATATAAAGAGTATATTTGTGTCTGTGTGTGTATAGGTCGTTGCTCATTTAACAAAACTACATTGGTGTAATGAATTTCTTCATTCAAGGGAGTGCTAGATATACGCAGTTTTTGCATTAAACGCTAAATCATTGGCAATTGACCAAGATAGATTCCTCGAGTTCAAATGATGTCTGTGTGTTTGAATATAAATTCAAACCGGATTCACATTATTTAAACTTGTACTGCGGGGGTAATTTTTTTATATTGATATTTTGAGTAATTAGCGGCGGATTTAGGCATGGGGATTATGAGTAGACTTCTGTATTTAGATTAATCCTTTGTCTACCGATACTATAAGTGTGAGGCGAATATGAGTTATATTATTATTGAATTATGCAGTTATTTTATCCACGTATGCGGAAAAAGTATTCAATGTTTTCAACATTCATATTTTTTTCTTTTAATTTCAGATTGCTAAAGTTTGAATGCAGTCACACTACGCCCATACGCTGGTGAATGGAGATACACTCTTACCACGCAGAAAACTTGGTTTTTATACAAAATGGTTTTGAAAGACAATTATATTAGGTTAATATCAGGGAAGAGGATTAACAAGGAATTCATGTTAATGAAAGATAATCTCTTTTGTCGACAGCAGGACGATTGTTAGTTGCCTGTAATCACAGCTTATGATACATGTATTTTTTTTTTAGTTACCTTCAGTGTGAATTATAGTTGCCTGTTGTCTTATTCACTTTTGGGGTGACGATTTCTTGTTGGGGACACGAGTCAAATAGCTGTGTATTGCGCCTTGAGATTATGACAGCAAATATTCTCCCCCATGGTGGATTGTGCTGGTGAGTCCGATCATTTGTTGGTCTGGAAGACTCATTAACTAGTTTTATCTTTGCTTCCAGTCAGGGCTTCTGTTCATATGTAGTACTGAAATTTTGCATCCGTCATCACCTAATCTGGACTCATCACCAACTCCTCCAAAATTCTTGTTAGCCCCGCCTACTGGACTGCTCATCAAGACTCACGCCACACCACTAACTCACCCTAATGAGCAGTCCAGTAGGCGGCACTAACAAGAATTTGGGAGGAGCTGAGTCTTATGTATGCAGCGTTGTGTGAAGCTAGTGTAAACTCACCTTAAGAGGCATTATCCAGAATAGGTGATGAACGGGTGCGAAATTCTCTACAAACGCAGTGAAAGCCCTGACTGGAAGCAAAGATAAAACTAGTTAATGAGTCTTCCAGACCAACAAATGATCGGACTCACCAGCACATCCACCGATGGGAATATTTGCTGTCATAATCTCAAGGCGCAATACACAGCTATTTGACTCGTGTCCCCAACAAGAAATCGTCACCCCAAAAGTGAATAAGACAACAGGCAACTATAATTCACACTGAAGATAACTACAAAAAAATACATGTATCAGAAGCTGTGGTTACAGGAAATCACTAGTCAATCGTCCTTTATGGTTTCCATTGTCGTAAAAAAGTTTGTAACTTATATCTGTTTTGTATTAATCCATGATTTCATCAGGAATTTCCCCCTACATTCTGAAGTCCATTCTCACTGTCATTAAAGCGCTGTAAATGTAGAGCTGAATCTCAAGGTACAGTTCAGGGGTGTATCTCTCCGGTGGGGCTGGGGTGGTGGGGCTCACCTGAGAAAGGTAGCAACCCCACTCCTAGAAAGATCGCTGAGTTCACCTCTTTCTTTTATGCCATGGAACGTTTTATAATGGCGGGGCTTTAACATTTTCTTTTTTATAGTGCAGTGAGAGAACTGACTGAGGGAATATAGAGGAGGTTGTGTTTTTGGCTGAACATCAGTATACACACACACACACACACACGCAGACACACACACATATATATATATGTGTGTGTGTGTGTGTGTGCGTGTGTGTGTGCGTGCGTGTGTGTGTGTGCGTGTGCGTGTGTGTGAATACTGATATTCAACCAAAAACACAAGTTTCTGCATTTTCCGTCAGTTAAAGGCCTCTATCACACCAACTGCGTAAGATGAATGTTTGAGGAAATCATAAAGTGTAATACAATTTTTT
>NC_061105.1:49778918-49783918 GCF_015104395.2 Macrobrachium nipponense | reverse complement strand
GATCTAAAGGTGTGAGGGCTCTTTGTATTCATAAGCATTCAGATTTATTATTGAGGGAATACTTCGACCTTCATCACAGCAAGCGTCCGATATCGGAACATTGATTTCAGTTTTTCCGCGATCGAGAGCGAGCTGTGCATATCGCCACATCTACCTAAAACCTTCGTTGGTGAGTGGGAAGATGAAATGAAACCGACTGTAGTATAATACGTTAGCCATAAAGTTCAAGTCTAGTTTTCATTCTGGTGATGGCCTGAGCAGGCGGCTTGTGGCTATCAGTGCACCTCACGTGGTGCAGTGTAGGTATTACTAAGTGGTGTTTAGAGCTTCACTTCGGCCCCTAGCTGCACCCATATTTAGCCTTTTACTTCGCGTTTCCTTCCTTCAGTGTTGCTGTCCAGCCTGACAATACTGCTTTGTGTAGCTGTGCTTTTCTCCCAGATGTGACTTTAGATACCTCGACTTCATCTCTATCTTCTGGATGTCTTTATCTTGCTGGCCAACCACTCCAACTCCCTCTCTCGGGTGCCGTAAGCGCTGAATTAAAAAAAAAAAAAAAAAAAAAAAAAAAAAAAAACATATCAGTCATTCTTATAATGGCTGCATTTCCTCGATTAGTGGATGGTAAACCGAACGCGGGAATGTAAAAGCCTCTCTCTCTCTCTCTCTCTCTCTCTGTAGAGTTTCAGAATGCTTCCAGCGGGAAAGTTCTCATCGACCAAACCAACTCTTCGGGAAACTATTCGTTGTGAATGCAGATCAAGAGATCGAAGGTTTGTCGAGTACAGATAGGTACATTCTCTTGCGAAATGAAACATAATCCCCAGACTTTGTTCCTTCTGGAACTACGAACGAAACCTAACAAGAGTTGGCGTAACTTCCCTTTCTTGCACCACCCGGAAGCCCTCTAATGAACAGCTTGGCTTGACCTCTTCGACTGCATGAAGTTTCATGGATGCGTAGTGCGATACCTGCTGAATAAATAAAAAAATAGTTTCCATTGGATTATCTGATATGTTCGTTCACGTTTTACATCAGGCCTCTCTGAGCTAGTGGTATAGTTATATGGGTTATTTGGATAACTTGCGCTCATTCAAACAAAAAGGAACAACCCAGTATACCGGTCTTTCCATTAATCCCGATATGCTTGCAAGCAGTGTTCAAGGAAACAAAAACCAAGAATACATCTGCCTAGTAATTATACAAACTATGCATATAAGCAGTATCCACGTTCACGAAACCTTAACGAAAAAATATTCAAAACATTCTTTAGGCTGTGACGAAAATAAGCTTCCAGTTTATTTATTCACGAACACGAAGAAAAAAGAAAGAACTAAAAAAACATCAACTTGTATATATATATATATATATATATATATATATATATATATATATATATATATATATATATATACACACACATATATATATATATTATACATATATATATATATATATATATATATATATATATATATATATATACATATATATATATATATATATATATATATATATATCTATATATATATATATATATATATATATGACTGGTATAAATGTTCTGTAACAAACAGAGTTTCCATCTAATAAAATGAGCCCATAAAAAACCACCAAAAAAGAGAAAAAGTACTATATTTCAGAGACTGCTGTCTCCCTCTTCAGGTAGATGAATGAGAAAAGTTCACAGAAAAGGTGGTATTTATACCAAGAGGTTCCATCCACAAACAAGCCATTTTAAGTCACCCCGCTGATAATCCTCCTCTAATCTTCTTAAGGGTTGGTTGAATGAAGGACGTTGTCGATCGTGTCCGAAATCCATCCTCCTTTTGAGATGTTCATTAACCTGCCTCTCTTTATTAAGGCCGATTCCATCATTTGACTCTTGTACCGGCAGTTGCTGCTATAAATTACACGTGACAAATTCAGTTTATTCTATGGTTATGTTCATTTATATGGTTGAAAATAGCCGAGTTCTGTTGTCCATACCTAACTGACCGTTTTGTGTTGTATTAATCTCTGGGGAAGGGATTACCTGTAAATCCGATGTAAGATTGGTCACAGTCCTGGCATGGGATTTCGTATACCCCAGAGTCCTTTGCAGATGTCTTTTTGTTGGACGTTAATCAGGGATTTGGGCTAAGGTGTTTGGGTAGTAAATACAAAAGGGTTCGATTTTACGAGGGGTTGGTTATTCTCTTAATCGTGTCCAGGTGGGAATTATTATTTTATTGTTTGGGGTGTACTCTGGTCTTGTCTTTAGGGGGTCGGTAGAAAATTACGTTAGCTTTGTGAATTGCTTTCTCAATTATATGGTCAGATATTTTAAAGACGAAAGTTGCTTGCGAATTAGTTCAAATTCTTTTTCCAGGAATTCTGGGGAACAAATTCGTAAGGCTCTTAAGAACAAGTTACTAGCTACACCTATTTTGATAGAAATGTCATGATAGCTAAAGTAGTGAATGTATGAAAGTGAGAACGTTGGTTTTCTGTATATGGTAAATTTGTATTCTGTCGTATCTCTGATTATTAAAACATCAAGAAAAGGAATTTTGTTGTCTGTTTCCCATTCAACTTTAAATTTGATGCTGGGCACTAATGTGTTTAATTTCAAGAGGAATTCATTGAAATTGCCCCACCTATTATCCCAAAATGTTAGGATATTATCCACGTATCTCATCCACAGCATGTTTTTGGTTTTATTGCATTTATTACTGTAGTTTCAAAAGTATTCCATGTACAGATTGGCTAGAAACAGGACTTAAAGGACTACCCATACTACACCCGAATTTTTGCTTGTAGAATGATTCCCCGAATGAAAATACGTTATTAGATGCACATAATTCAACTAGCTTTATTATTTTGTCAAGCGCCAATGGGAAATGATCTGAATAGGGGGAGGGGATAATTTTACCCTTAAAAACTGAAGAACGTCCTGTACTGGTACTTTAGTGAACAAGGAATCTACATCAAGGCTTAAAAGTTTTATGTTGTGAAGTGGTATATGTGCTTCTCTGAATTTGTGACAAAAATCTTCCGAATGTTTAATGTGACTGGGAGAAAAAGTGCCTAAAAAAAGGGGAAAGGAGGCCAGCTAACCATTTAGAAAATTTTGTAATTGAAAGCACCGGCACATGAAAACGATGGGTCTGAATGGAAGATTGTCTTTGTGAGTTTTGGGAAGGCCATAAAAATAGGGTAATTTAGGATTAATTACTTTAAAGAATTTCTCTAATAGTTCAATACTCTTTTTGTCTTTGCCAATTAATCTTACTTTCCGAAAAAATTCTGTGGGAACGTTTTGGAGGGGATTTTTCGTCAGTTTTTCGTATGTGTTTGTGTCGCTAAGGAGCTGGTTGATTTTGTCAAGGTAGAAGTCTTTGTCCATTATTACGATTTTGCCGTCTTTGTCGGATCTACTTATTATAACATCTAACTTTTTTAGCGAGTGGATGGCTATCATTGAATCTGCGAGGAACAGGATATTTCTTATGTAAGTCAGTTAAAGCATTTAGTAACACTCCTTTTAAACATATCTCTTCATGTTTAAAAGGAGTGTTACTAAATGCTTTAACTGACTTACATAAGAAATATCCTGTTCCCCGCAGATTCATGATAGCCATCCACTCGCTAAAAAAGTTAGATGTTATAATAAGTAGATCCGACAAAGACGGCAAAATCGTAATAATGGACAAAGACTTCTACCTTGACAAAATCAACCAGCTCCTTAGCGACACAAACACATACGAAAAACTGACGAAAAATCCCCTCCAAAACGTTCCCACAGAATTTTTTCGGAAAGTAAGATTAATTGGCAAAGACAAAAAGAGTATTGAACTATTAGAGAAATTTAAAGTAATTAATCCTAAATTACCCTATTTTTATGGCCTTCCCAAAACTCACAAAGACAATCTTCCATTCAGACCCATCGTTTCATGTGCCGGTGCTTTCAATTACAAAAAATTTCTAAATGGTTAGCTGGCCTCCTTTCCCCTTTTTTAGGCACTTTTTCTCCCAGTCACATTAAACATTCGGAAGATTTTTGTCACAAATTCAGAGAAGCACATATACCACTTCACAACATAAAACTTTTAAGCTTGATGTAGATTCCTTGTTCACTAAAGTACCAGTACAGGACGTTCTTCAGTTTTTAAGGGTAAAATTATCCCCCTATTCAGATCATTTCCCATTGGCGCTTGACAAAATAATAAGCTAGTTGAATTATGTGCATCTAATAACGTATTTTCATTCGGGGAATCATTCTACAAGCAAAAATTCGGGTGTAGTATGGGTAGTCCCTTTAAGTCCTGTCTAGCCAATCTGTACATGGAATACTTTGAAACTACAGTAAATAAATGCAATAAAACCCAAAAACATGCTGTGGATGAGATACGTGGATAATATCCTAACATTTTGGGATAATAGGTGGGGCAATTTCAATGAATTCCTCTCGAAATTAAACACATTAGTGCCCAGCATCAAATTTAAAGTTGAATGGGAAACAGACAACAAAATTCCTTTTCTTGATGTTTTAATAATCAGAGATACGACAGAATACAAATTTACCATATACAGAAAACCAACGTTCTCACTTTCATACATTCACTACTTTAGCTATCATGACATTTCTATCAAAATAGGTGTAGCTAGTAACTTGTTCTTAAGAGCCTTACGAATTTGTTCCCCAGAATTCCTGGAAAAAAGAATTTGAACTAATTCGCAAGCACTTTCGTCTTTAAAATATCCTGACCATATAATTGAGAAAGCAATTCACAAAGCTAACGTAATTTTCTACCGACCCCTAAAGACAAGACCAGAGATACACAACAATAAAATAATAATTCCCCACCTGGACACGATTAAGAGAATAACCAACCCCCTCGGAAATCGAACCCTTTTGTATTTACTTACCCAAACACCTTAGCCAAATCCCTGATTAACGTCCAACAAAAGACATCTGCAAAGGACTCTGGGTATACGAAATCCATGCCAGGACTGTG
>NC_061105.1:49738918-49773918 GCF_015104395.2 Macrobrachium nipponense | reverse complement strand
CCGATGAATGTCATTGCTCAGATTTTTTCAAGGTTTTCACAACCAGCTCCCAGAAGTTACTATAAGATCTGATAATGGTGAGAGTATGATTACCGTCAGCACTACTACTACTACTCTCCGTATCAAAACCCTAAGTCATAGATTCGAATCCTGGCAACGGCGGATGTACACATCATGTATAATTATTACCTTTGTGAAAAGAAACTGTTCATATGAATGAATTTGTCATATGAACATCATTATTTGTTGATTAGCTCAAAATTTCAACGAGGCCACATGTAAAAGCATATTTATGAACAGTGTCCAGTTTAAAGAGAACAACATTACGTACGTGACCTGGTGTATGAAAATAACTATTTCAAATCCACTAAAGTTTCTTAAAAAATATGTTGCATACTATTTATAAAATGGAGGGGCTTATTCAACTTTATTTCCATTGGGCAAAATGTATGAGTAGGAATACAGGATCTTCGCTCTGTACGAGCATAGAAAGAAATCTCAAATAGTGCGGCTAACAAGGGTTTGATGACATAGCCTTCCCAATATTATTGAATTTGAGTACCAATAAAACTTAACTCGTTTCTATCCGGGTAGTCATAAGAACCACCAGGAGCCCCAATTTTCTGTCCAATATCTTTATAGTTTATGGGTTTAACAATAGACAGAGTCAGAAGAAGGGAAGAGATCTCACCAATATTTTTCATCTAATCACCAAGCCCGTGAAGTTAGGCCATATGAAGGCGATGGGCCGTATATGTCCATTTGATGGAGGGATAAGGGAAAGCTAAGTGAAAGAGAGAGGACGGAGAGAGATGTTATGAATCGGGATGACAGAGAGAGAGAGAGAGAGAAAGAGAGAGAGCTTCACATGGCTGGCGAAAGACGCTTAACGTAGAAGCGATTCTAAAGGTAAGAGAAGCGATAAGTTTTAAACACCAAATTGAGTACATTAAGAACCATATACATATGTATTTGAGACTCTAATAGTGGACCGATACCAGTCTATTAATTCTGCAAAGAACAAACTTTCGACTTGTTCCCAATGCCAACATGTAGGCAACATCAAAGATAATGATTATTGGCGCGATGAAAACGAGAACGCTATTTGAAGGGGAAACAAACAATCTAAGAGTGTTGCTCTTACCGTTTTTGAGGTGCATCGAGTAAATCGTGGTTCACAGAGGCATTCAGGACAGAAAATCGACAAGAGTATAGGTTGTAGTCACTGTCACTTGCGCTTTTTGTTTCAAGCACTATCAGCAGCACATATAACTGTTACCGATGGAAAGGTCACTTGTGCATGACTCGCGAAGTGTGGTGTCAATGTAGCTATTCTCGTTTTAGGTTAGATGCAATCTCTATGAAAAAAAATCAGTTGTAGGACTAATGTTTGCCTTTTTTGTTTTTTTGTATATTGGTATAATACATTTTACTTTAACATGAGAAAATGTTATTTTTGGCGTAAGATTGAATTGTTAGATGTAAAACTCATTTGATGCTGCGTTGCCGGTGCTCAGCCGTAGTTCCAAGTAGTAGTTACCTAAATTGGATTGGTGCACTAGACGTTAGGGAGTCAGTTTGGACTTAATTCTGCGGTCAGATTGCAACGTCCAATCTTTCATCGACGAATATAATGATCCAATGAGGGAAAAAAAAGGATGCCATGTGTGTGAAAAAATAGAGGATAAAATGCCACTTCCGAGAACATAGTACGGGTCAGCCACGACGACAAAACCCTATGCACCAAACAGCCTAGGCCTAGTTGTGAAGCCAGAGCTCGTTCTCCTGAAGTCGATATCAATGTTGGTAGGTGAGATTCAGTTTTTAAATCTGTCTTCCATGGTTGACATGTATCACTTCCGGTCTGGGCTTACAGATGTCCCTTAGTATTAGGTGTAACATGTATTTCTGATCTGAAAATGATCTTTAGTAAGGGAATATTCATATCAGTTGAATATGTGTATTCAGTTTGTTTTCTGAGTCAAACGAAATTTGCGCCTTTCTCTAAGGCGTGTAGCCTATGTATTTAGTATTTCTGTTATAGGATTAATATAATCAGTACGCCTCTCTTTCGTATTAAGAAAAGAAAAAACAAGCAGCTGTTAGAAATCAGATATTCGGATCATTGATATGAAGTATAGAGAATTCTAGTTAGTTTAATATTGAATTAATTTGATCCACTCACATTCAACCGTGGCTCGCTTCAATGAACAGCCCGTAGCAGGAGACAGAATGGGACCGTTATGCTTCTTCACTGAAAAGTATAATTGAGTGAAAATGTTGCTTGTAATAACGTGAGCCACGATAGCGTAATTATTGTGTTATAATTGGAAATCGTTATTTAAGATTCTAATTAGACAATGGAAAACGTTGCAAGTTATTAAGGTTCGTTAGCATTTGACATAAAAGACAAAGTAAAAAAAAAAAAAAGTACTATAGGGAAGAGCACGACACTATTTTGATGTTATATCCTACACAATACTCCGTTTATTATTTGCCATAGAAGCTTTCTTTTTACAACTTTCCTCACTCTCAACTTTCGTATTTTGAAACTTCAAAATGTAAGAAACTGTTACTGGACATGTTAGAGAAATGTTAATGATTGATAGGTTATATTACTCTCTCTGAATTCCCTGAAAGGATTTCCTTTCATTACTGTTTCGTTAGCTTTGCGCTTTCTATTTTGTAAATGAGCTAATGTTCTTTCGAATGAGGGAAAAGGGAAGCAGTAAGAAACAATCCAAATCAAATCGTGAAAATAAAGGAGAAGCTGCGCAGGACGACACAGTACTTGACAGAGTTTAGCGTGGGATATGGTGAGGGTTACAACCGCCACATACGTGTCGTATGATGGTGTTCATTTTTTATTAATTGTTATCGTAACGCTTACTCCGAAACTAACCATCCATTCAGCACCATTCTTTTAAGAAAATCATCTCATAAGCCTAAGCACTGCCATAGGCTTAATAAACATCCATCAGAGGTTAGGCCTATAATATCCATCTCAAAGGACGTGATCTCGGTTCCATCATTTTCGATTACTCGGGTCTTTGTGAAAGGGGAGTAATCCATAGTAAGTTTTAGGCCTATGATTTTGGCCATTTGGTCTAGGATGTTTGCACGAAATGATTTAATTTAAGATTATCGAAACAGTTCATATATACATATATATATATATATATATATATATATATATATATATATATATATCTATATATATATATATATATATAATTATATATATATATATTAAACTTCTTTAGTTTTATCTCCCTTTAGAAATCAGGCGTTCAATTTACGGTTGCTATACAACTCATTCATGTTTGAACTGTTTTTAATGATAGTTTTCATCGCATGACTCTTATTAGCCCTCTCATTTTATTTTCAGGGGCGAATAAGCAAGGATTCCAGGTTACAGAACAACGATACGAGAAGAAAAGATAACGAATTATCACGGGCACACACTGTCATAAAAGAGGTGAGCTAATAGAATTACAGACCAAAACAAGTAGATATATTTATGCCCTCCACAAATTACTCACTGAATCATTTCATCACGACCAACGTAACGGGTATTGTCTCTATTGACCAGTTCCACGTTGGCAGAGTGCATTTCGCGCTCGGCTACCAATCCGGTGGTCCAAAGTTTGATTCTCGGCTTGGCCAACGCGGAACCAGAGAAGTTTATTGCTGGTGAGAGAAAATCATTCTTGATACAATGTGGTTCGGATCCCACAATAAGCTGTAGGTCCCGTTCCTAGGTAACCAATTGGTTCCTAGTCACATAAAATTATCTAATCCTTCGGCCGGCCCTAGGAGAGCTGTTAATCAGCTCAGTTGGTTGGTAAAACTAAGATATACTTTTTTTTTTCTTTATTGACCACATCCAGGTCAGGTCAGCTCTCTCTCCTGTCTTGGCTGTGACTGAAGTCACAATCATCAAGCTCTGTTACCTCATTTCGTATTTTGTGCAATAGTCTGGTTAGCATAGAAGGTGCCATTTAAATGTCGGCTGAGATCATTTCTGGAGTTATTTCACCATAAACCTCTCTGCTTTCGCGATTACTGAACTAGTAAAAATTCGTGATTTCATTCATTTTTCATCTATTCAGCTTCCATCATCTCTTGTTATTTATGAGAGTTCTGATAGTTATCACTAATGTTATTATAACTATATATATGCAGATTAAGATAACTTTTATTTTATGCAATGACGTTACACAGTGCTATTCCCTAAAAGAAAGAGGGAGCGAGGTAAAGGTAAGGGGGAAGATACTGGGTAAATCAGTTTTTTGTAGGCAGATCGCCATGCCAAACGAAGAATGTGGTTATAGTTGTAGGGCTCGCAACCCCATTCCATTGACCAGCGCTTTCATGAGTAACCCTTTCGTGGGGAAAACTAATATATATATATATATATATATATATATCTATATATATTATATATATATATATATATATATATATATATTTATTTGATATGTGTGTGTGTGTGTGTGTGTGTGTGTGTGTGTGTGTATAGTAGTCAAAGTTGGTCCCTGAAGTACTTAATGTCTACTTGAGCTAGACGGTCCCCAAAGCTTCTTTCTTAATGAAGGTCATCAAATATTTCGGGTGGTTTTATTGTTCTTGTCCCATTAATGAGTTTCTGGACAAATTTCCTTGTAATCAAGAAGAAGTGATGGTTCTCGATTTAAACGAGCGGAAAATAACGAGTTCTTCGTTTGAGCGACATCAGTGTTATTTGCGTTTAGGCAAATGGGATGCATGCAATGGAGATTGAAGATGGAAATTGAGCAGTTAAGTGTCGAGTTTTTTCTTAAGCCTTTAATTGTCGACTTTTAAAAAAAATCTTAATTGATATACATAATATTTTAATTGGCTTTTACGGCTAGTTTTTCAACTTTGTTTCCGTTTTGTTATGAGTGGAGGCTGAATATCGGAAACAGAACTGAAGAAGTGTTTTTCTGTTCACCTGCATCTGTGCTCATTTACACATTCGTGAGCAAAAGCAGTCTCTTTTGATTAATTACAGAAATTCATTATTAACATGCAATATATTTTAGGATAAACATCATCTGAAAGATGCATTTTAAAACATATCAATCTGTCTCTCATTAGTTAGCATGTCTCCTTGTCAGTCTGTGTGCTAGTCTTTATACAGCACTGTTACGTTGTGAAGGCTATAATTCACCAGACAATTGATTTGCTTAGTAACAGCAAGGTTGTGTGAATATGCTAATGAGAATGAAATGTATTGCTTCAGTAAAGGGAATCCTTTAATTGCACATTGCTGTAACTCTCTCTTGCAATTTTTGACAATTTGAAATCGGCGTTCCAAAAAAACATTTCTCTTTCGAAACATATCCTGGATTTATTGTGTCCATGCTTCGTTGTCAGTAGAACAAAAGGGAACCAAAGTCATTATGACCCAAAACCAAATGAATCGGACCTCGGGAAGTGCAATTGAAATGTTGTTGTAAATTGCTGTCTGGAAAAGATGGAAATAATGAATTTGCCGGAACAAATTTCCTGGAAACAAGGGAAGAGCCTCTCTATTATTCCAGAAGCCTGCAGGAGATTAATGTGTTTGATATATATATATATATATATATATATATATATATATATATATATATATATATATATATATATATATATATATATATATATATATGTTATATATATATATATTTATATTATATAGTTTTTTTTCAAAGCGTTGACTAATCTGCAAACATGCGAAGAACAGATAGACATAATCAACATTCTACACCACACACACACACACACTACACACACACTCGCACACATACACACACATACACACACACATGTATATATATATATATATATATATATATATATATATATAGTGTGTGTGTGTGTGTGTGTATGTATATATATATACATACATACATCGACAACAAATATCCTTAAATATCTAATTCGCTCTACCTCGTATTAATATATTTCGTATATATTAACCGAAGGGAAATATTTTAGTCGATAAGAGATTTGTCGGCTCAAATCCAGGACGCTTATTTATTTATATATGTTTTTTTCAAAGTGTTGCCTAATCTGCAAACATGCCGAAGACAGATAGACACAAACACATTCTACACCACACACACGCACACACATATATATACGTCAAGCTACAAATGTCCTTTAATATCTAATTCGCTCTACCTCAGAATTAATATAGTTTCGTATATGTAAATGAAAGAGAATTTTTTAGTCGATAAAAGATTTGTTGGCTCAAATCCAGGACGCACAGTGAAGATTTAAACCACACCGCCACTGTGCGCCCTGGATTTGTTGGGTTCGATGGTTCGCGGCCGTGAGCCGACAAATCTCTTATCAACAAGAAAATTCCCCTTCAGTTAACATATGAAAGTATATTAATTCCGATGTAGAGCGAATTACATATTAAAGGAACCTTTGTAGTCGATGTATAATTATGTATTATATATGTGAAGTGTGATATAGAATGTGTTTATGTCTATCTGTCTTCGGCATGTTTGCAGATTAGGCAACGCTTTGAAAAGAAAACATATGAATAAATTAACAAATAAAGATAGTTACATAAATGTATAAAGATTCCTGTAGGTTTCATTTTCAATTACCTGTCTGCAGCTCCGTCTGAGGACTGTTCTAGTTATGTAGTCTGCCGTTTGCAAAACTACCATAGTTCACAGACAGACGGAGCGACAGCCAGATGGCTGAAAGGGAAGCCTTCAGGATTTTTTAACATGTATTTTCACTTCATTCTTATTTTTGTTTTCAATGTGTTGCATAATCCTGAGGATTGTCGCGGTGTCTGTCTCCGGTGATTGCTTGGGGGACTTTAAAGACGCTTTGTGCAGCAGAGTTTAATGAGTTTTCTCTCGCGATTCTTTTTTTTTATTTCTATTTATTTTTTACTTCTTAAGCTGCTTTTGAGAAAATCCGTGAACGAAACTTAGATTGTTGGGATTTAATCTTTCTTGGAAACGAGAAAGAAAGAGAGAGAGAGAGTCTTTTTACAATATAAATTCATTTTTAATTTCCATCGTCACTCTTATGGATCGAAGTGACAGGAGTATTAACTTCGCAAAAAAAAAAAAAAAAAAAAAAAAAAACTTTCTGTCGGATAGAAAATGGGTAAATTTGAAACATTTTTGTGGTTTACAAAGAGAAATGATAAACAATTATTTATTTACGAGAGATAAAGAAATAAGGCTAATAAACCCTAATTGATCCGAAGTTTCGGTTCAAGTGTCTCTCTCTCTCTCTCTCTCTCTCTCTCTCTCTCTCTCTCTCTCTCTCTCTCTCTATCATTTACGGTTATGTTGGTGTCTAATAAAAATTATTCTGTACAATTTAACCAATTTCTATGTTTTAATTTTGTTGCTGCTGTTGAAAGTTGAATAACTTGCAACAATCCTCGAGCTACGACACCAGAAAAAAAGTACCAAAATATTTTATCCTCTAAAATTTCCACAAGAATAAGGCTCCATTTTTTCAAGATACTTTATCATATTTCGAAGATTTTTGTCAGTCTGAATTGCCTTGAAGGCTGGAGACGATATCTCATTGAAAACGTTTCTGGGTGAAAACGTTTTTGAAGTTTGCTGTCATTTTGGGGATTCATTGAGACGTTGAGGCATTGGATGGCTTGGCTTCCCTAAGTGATTGTAAAACACGATCATTTTTGGTGGTGGGGGGTGGGGTGGGGAGAAGTCCTCCTCTTTTCTCTTTCTTCTTTTTTGCGATTCTGCTTCGTTTTCTCCTCTTTTGTAGAAGGATGTTGTAAAAGTCAATTACATCCTTTTTATTTTTTTTCGGAATTATCTTCTTTCTTATAGGAAGCATGGAAGAGGGTGTCTTTATTCTTAATGTGTATGAGTCTTTTCCTTTTTCGGGAAACACAATTGAAAATTTATCCTTTCCTCTTGTCTCTGTCAGTCGGGTCTTCAAGGCCAGGAAAAATGATGGGTCATTTATTTATGATACCGAGAGAGCTTTTGTCTCCTATTCTATCTGTTATTATCAAGAAGAATAAAAAGGTCTCCTATTCTATCTCTTTTATTAAGAAGAATAAAAAGGTCTTCTATTCTATCTCTTTTATTAGAAGAATAAAAGGTCTCTATTCTATCTTATTATTATGAAGACGAATAAAAATGACATTTGACGTTTTGCGTCATTGTTAAGAAAACCCAGAAGGATATAAAGGGATTTCCAATGAATCGATAAGAAGATACATACGAAACACAGGATATACCTGTGGAAATAGACTTTTACATAGGCTGGAGAATTGTTTTCCTAATGCAATTTAGATGCGCAATCGAAGTGTATCTCATCAACATCATCCCCGTATTGACGTCCTTTCACGAGTAGGTGATGAATCATTCGTATCTTAGACGACGGTCGACTCAAAGTCGAATGAATTCAGATGACTTTAATTTGCAGGAAGAGAGACGGAGGCCGATGTTGCAATGGATTCCAATGGCCGGTTATAAAAAGAGACAGGGTTTCTGTTTGAAGAGTCAGTTGCAACTGTGAGTGCCTGTTATTCTACACGATTTTATTGGTTATTTGAATTACCCTTATGTGTATTCCTATACACTTCGACTTATATGTTGCTTTTTCTGACCTTTTGGTTTTCGTTTTCGAGTTTATTGTGGTGGGAGATGCGCCAATTATTTCCAAGCGTCTGGGAAAATACTAACATTGCTCCTGAATAAATTAGGATTAGACATCGCGAAGAGTAAATATATTGTTACTTTTCTTTCACAAAGTCGAATGCCAGAATTGTGGGAGACGCAGCTGAATCCAGGTCCCCCAAGAGGATAAGGGTCAGTGCACTGGGTTGGTTCTTCAAAAGCTAGATGGCCTGTCGTTAAACTATGTCGTTTCAAATTCCTTTGGAAAAATTTATATATGTATATATATATATATATATATATATATATATATATATATATATATATACATATATATATATATACATATGTATATATATAGATATATATATATATATATATATATATATATATATATATATATATATGTATATATATATATATATATATATATATATATGTATATATAATGTGCGTGATATATATATAGTAAATATTCTTAAGGATATTTTAATTCCCATATGGTACGTATACCTATAAACCATGACAAATATTTACTTATAATACCTAGCAAACACAAACACATGCATACACACGTGCACATACATTGTATATTATATATATATATATATTATATATATATATATATATATATATATATTATAAAATATATATATATATACTATATATATATATAATATATCTATATATATATATATATGTGTGTGTGTGTGTGTGTGTGTGTGTGTGTTTGTGTGTGTGTGTGTGTTTGTATGTATTTACTGATATTTACTAGGTGCATATATACGTACGTACATATATCATGTTACAAGTCTTGGTACCCAGTTGCAACAAACTATCCATCTTATGAGAAAAACAGAATTGGTCAGTCCAATAGGTACTATATTAAAATTATATGAACGAAATGACACCATCAACAACACTACATACAGAATAATAATAATAATAATAATAATAATAATAATAATAATAATAATAATAATAATAATAACAGCTACCTTGCAGTAATAAGTGGTACGAGCACCATCCCGAGGGTGATGATAGAAAACGATCAGCAAAGATCCTCTGGGACTATGGTATCAGAACATGTAGGGTGATACGTGCAAATAGACCAGACGTGACGTTTGATTGACCAAATCAAAAGAAGTTATTACTCAGTTGATGTCGCAATACCATGGGACACCAGAGTTGAAGAGAAAGAGAGGGAAAAAATGGACACGTATCAAGACCTGAAAATTAGAAATAAGAAGGATATGGCATATGCCAGTGGAAACTGTACCCATAATCATAGGAAAACACTAGGCACGATCCCAAGATCCCTGAAAAGGAATCTAGAAAAACTAGAGGCTGAAGTAGGTTTCCAGGACTCATGCAGAAGAGTGTGATCCTAGAAACGGCGCACATAGCTAAGAGAAAAGGTGTTGGACTCCTAAGGAGGGCCAGATGCAAACCCGGAACCCCACACTATAAATACCACCCAGTCGAATTGGAAGACTGCGATAGACCAAAAAAAAAAAAAAAAAAAGATAATAATAATAATATACCAGGGCAAAAATTCCCAAGTTTACGAGGTGGAAAGTTCCCCTCTCACTGTACATCGACAGAGTTGCAATTTCAAGATGTGCACGTTCACAATTTATTTAAAAAGAAAAGAAAACTTAGGTGAAAAAAAATTTGAATCCGAATGATGATGAAAGAATAACAACAACACAGAATATTTTCACAGATTGGAAGTTACCCCCGACAGTTTTTTCAATTGTTTTATTGTAAATTTATATTTCAGTAAAGCTTCAGGCAAAGTCGTTTCAATCTTTTATTTCTTTGTAGAACAATAAGACTCTGCATGTTATTGTGTAATAGGAAAACATCAGATGAAAAAACAAATATATATATGTATAGTTTTTTGTAGTATGTATGTATATAATATATATATATCTATATATATATATATATATATATATATATATATGTGTGTGGTGTGTGTGTGTGTGTGTGTGTGTGTGTGTCGCGCGCGCGCGCGCGTCTGTGTGTGTGTCTGTGTAGAAAGAGATTTATTTCAAATACTGTTGTCATTTACTCTTTCACCAATATTTTTTTCATTTACTCTGTCACTAATGTTTTTTCTTATTCATATACCCTCTCAGCTTACCAATTATCAAAATCACGAGAGCAGTAACTTTCCATTATTTTTCTCGAGGTGAAAAAAAACTTTCACCTGAGAGTTTTTTCTCCACAGAACTCCAGTGCTTAATGTCTCTCTCTCTCTCTCTCTCTCTCTCTCTCTCTCTCTCTCTCTCTCTCTCTCTCTCACTTCCATCATTGTGTGTCTATTTGTATTGACTATATGTTGTCTAAGGCTTATCTTCTTTCTAGGTTTATTCTCTTTTCCTCAAAATTTTCGGGAAACTTTACCTTTGAATAAATTGCAGGGCGGTTATTTGATGTCTCATGATTACTGAACTATTTGAAAAACTTAAGAAAAAATAACTGGGAATTCGTTCTTGTCATTAATTTTTGTGAAGGTTTGACAGACAAACAATATTCAAGGGCGGGAAAAGATTAGATTTATGACTCAGGTTTTTCAAATTTGAGGTAAACGTCGATTCTCAAAAATACTGGTTGTTTTAGCCCTTAGGTTTGGCGTCTCTTTCATAAGATATTATATAAGGAATAATACGCAAGATGTGATCAATATAATTAATTTTAGTACAAAGTAAGATATATGTATTTCGAGAAAGACATTCTTGTATTAAAAGGATAAAAACAACCATGTCCATTACATAATGATAACTATGTTTATACTATGCTAAGAGTATTCAAAATATTACTTTCATCACAGGCTTTATGGTTGAGGCTGTATTTGAACTCAATGTCTTCAGAATACTGGTTGTGGTCTGACGCCAAAAAAGATGTATTTTCCATAACTTATCGCTTAGATTTGAAAATTATTTTCTTTTTTTCCACATTTCCACAGCGAGTACAAACCACAATCAATCAATACAGGAACTGGAAGCCGCCCTGGGCGGAAAATAGATTGATGATCAAAATAAATAAATAAACAGCGTAAACATAAACATTAGAAAATGTGTATTTGGAAGCACTAACTACGGTCTCATTATCTTGTATAAAACAGTTCTTTTTTATTTTTTATTATATTTTTGTTAAATTTATTGGTTGGTTTCACAAAAGAGATTTCCCGTAGATCGTTCCTGAGAAAGAGTCATTGTGTTTTAGGCAGGACAAACCAAATTTTCGGTTTTTTTTTTTTTTTTTTTTTTTGGTTTTTTTTTTTTTTGGCATCTGAATTATTTTCTCGTAATTTTGTAGCATCATGTTCCCGTTTATTCAGCGCTTACTAGACAATCACGTTGTGAGGAAAAAGAGTACTGACGATAGGGAGTTTGAACACACTGCAAAGGCCATTCATGAGTTGTAATTTATATCGTTATTTGTCAGATCATATATACAGAAATGACTTTGCTGTTAGAAGATGTTATATCTCTGCCTGCACTGAACTCAGTGGTTTTTGATCAAAGGTACCTTTCTTTTTATACGATGCAGGTACTTCATATTAGAGAGATAGAAGGAAATTGATTCTGCTGTAATATAAACATAATTTTAGGTACTTGAAACATAAGAGAAAAAAGGGCAGTGTTTCACAGAAACATTTTGATTATTCTTTATATAAAAGATATGAATGAAAATAATGCCAGGAAGGTGCGGGGAGTGATACGTTTCGATTTAGGGAAAATAAGTCGAAAGTCAACACGACCCAAAACACTGAACTACTTCGAAAGTACGGAGGAAATCCGGAGAAATGATCTTACATTCTACAAGATGAACTCTCTCTCTCTCTCTCTCTCTCTCTCTCATCTCTCTCTCTCTGCTTTCTCACGGCTAATCTGATGTCGGATGAATGATCTTTGCATTCTACGGAGATGAACTCTCTCTCTCTCTCTCTCTCTCTCTGCTCTCTCTCTCTCTCTCTCTCTCTCTCTCACTGCTTTCTTACGGCTAATCTGATGTCCGGGAAGAATGATATTACATTCTACGGGATGAACTCTCTCTCTCTCTCTCTCTCTCTCTCTCTCTCACTGTTTTCTTACGGCTAATCTGATGTCCGGGAAGAATGATATTACATTCTACGGGATGAACTCTCTCTCTCTCTCTCTCTTCTCTCTCTCTCTCTCTCTCTCTCTCTCTACTGCTTTCCTACGGCTAATCTGATGTCCGGATGAATGATCTTTCATTCTACAGATGAACTGTCCCTCTCTATCAGGTGAAAAAAAAAAAACAAGCCATCAACGAGATATGTGTGTCATCAAAATATTTCCAACCGTCAGCTCCAAAATACAACTCAAGAGATAAGAACTGTATTTATGATGCAAGAGGATATTGCAGATACGGAGAAAATTGCAGATTCAGACACAAAATGAATAATTATGCTGAAGGAAGATCAAATATTATGGAAAAGTTGGATGTTTTAATGTCAGAATTTCTGGAAATGAAGAAAAGAACAACATACCAGAACAGGAAAGAGACATGGGAAAATCCTTATTATTACCCATATTAAATGAAGGAGAAAACACGCAAACCATCATAGTGATGAATGCGCAGGGTTTAGTTACGAGTAACTCAAAAAGCAAAATAGAGTACTTAAAAGAACGAACCCAAATTGAAAAGAAAATAGATATAATGAATACAAGTGAAACCTGGTATTCCCAAGAGACTGGGAATGATGATCAAATAAAAGGGTTCCAAACTTATAGATCAGATAGAAAAAAAAAGGAATCAAGGGGGAACCGCAATATATGGGAAAGACAAAAAAAAGGAAAAATATATGAGAAATATAGTAACTCAGAATGATGAACTAATAGCGGTAGAATTTGAATCTGAAAAATTCATGAACATATTAATATATAGATCCCCTAATACTAAAGAGTTTGACATAATAATAGAAAAATTGGATGATATATGTAGAAATCACAAGGACTGGACTATTCTCCTATCTGGAGACTTCAACTTTCCTTTCGTAGACTGGAAAGAACGAATAGGAGATTGTGGTTGTACTTATACAAATAAAAAAGAGAGTAATGGTAGTGCAGAAGATAAGAGGTAATTCGAAAATCTATTAGATATGCTACTAGAATACAACATTCAACAAATAAATCGCCTGCCAACAAGAAAGGAAAATACTTTAGACCTAGTATTTGTGAATGAGGTGAATTATGTTAAAGAAGTAATAGTTTATAATGCGAGTATTTCAGACCATAATGTCATAGAATTAACAGTCCATTCCAAAGCAAGTGAAAACAGAGATAAGCAAGAAATGAAGAATGGGGAAGGATATGGAAAATACAACGTCTACAGTAAAAATATAATATTGTCAGAAATAAATGAAGAATTAAACAAAGATTGGTATAATCATTTTCGTAAGTGATGACATAAGGGTAAATACGGAGATATTATATAAAATATTAGAGAAAATAGTTGAAAAATATATTCCGAAGAAGAAAAGTAAACATCAGTCATGCATACCAAGAGACAGAAGGATCTTGTTCCAGAAAATCAGAAGTGGAAAAAAGGTCTTGCAAAAGAAAAAATGCATGGATAGTTATAGAACTAAAAAGTAAGATAGAAAATGCAGAACAAAAGATTATACAATCAAAAGATAATAAAAAACAGGACTTGGAAGAAAAAACCCTAGTAAATATGAAGCAAAACCCCAAACTATTATACTCGTACGCAAAAAGATGATAAAAGAATAAAAGAAGAATAGATGTAGGCCCTCTAAGAATTGAAGGGAGATTAAACGAATGAAAAAAAGGAAATATGCAACATATTGGCAGAACGATATAAAAGAGAATTTACCCCTAGAATTGATAATGAAGATAAATGATACAGAAGTAAGGGACGAAAATAGTGAATATTTAGCTGACATAGATATTAATGAAGCTGATAGTGGGCAGGCTATTAATGAAATTAAAAATGGAGCTGCAGCAGATCCTGATTGTGTTTCCTGCTATTTAGTTAAAGAAAGTAGTTCATTCTATCGTAAAGCCACTTGCAATATTATTAAGACAAGTGTAGATACAGGCAAGATTTATGATGAGCACAAATTAGCATATATTACCCCTACTTTCAAAAGTGGATCAAGACTAGAGGCAAGTAATTATAGGCCTGTGAGTCTAACATCACATATTATGAAAGTGTATGAAAGGTAATGAAGAAAAATATATGAAACATTTAATAAAAAATAATTTGTTTAATATAGGACAACATGGTTTCGTACCGGAAAAAGTACACAAACCCAACTGTTAGTCCACCGTGAGAACATATACAAAAATATGAAAAGCGGAAATGAAACAGATGTGGTTTATCTTGACTTTGCAAAAGCTTTTGACAAGGTAGACCATAATATATTAGCGAAGAAAATTAGAAAACACAATAACGTGGATAAAGTAGGAAGATGGTTAAAAGAATTTTTTACACAACAGAAAACAGGTAGTTATTGCAAACGATGAGAATCGGATGAAGCCAAGGTAATATCTGGTGTGCCACAGGTACGGTGTTAGCTGCAATACTGTTTGTTATTATGATTGCAGACATAGACAGTAATGTTAAGGACTCGGTAGTGAGTAGTTTCGCCGATGACACAAGAATAAGAGAGAAAGAAATTACTTGTGATGAAGATAGGAAACGTGCTACAAAGAGACCTTAACAAAGCATATGATTGGGCAGAGGTAAATAGGATTGGTATTTAACTCTGATAAAATTTGAATCAATAAATTATGGAGGCAGAGAAGGAAAAGCTATATGCATATAGGGGACCTAATAATGAGATAATCACAAATAAGGAAGCAGTTAAAGACCTTGGTGTGATGATGAATAGGAAAACATGTTATGCAATGATCAAATAGCAATTCTATGGCAAAATGTAAAGCAAAATGGGAATGTTGTTACGGCACTTCAAAACAGAAAAGCTGAACTATGATTATGCTTTATAAAACATATGTTCGTAGTCACTTGAATATTGCAATATGATATGGTACCCACACTATCAAAAGGATATTGAACAGATGAGAGTGTACAAAGGTCCTTTACAGCTAGAATAGGAGAAGTTAAGGACCTTGACTACTGGGAAAGACTGCAATCATTAAAATTATATAGTCTCGAAAGGAGAAGAGAACGCTACATGATAATTCAGGCTTGGAAACAGATAGAAGGAATTGCCGAAAACATCATGGAGCTAAAAATATCAGAAAGAGCAAGCATGCTTTGCTGTTTCTCAAAATTACAATCAAAATTTCTATCATTTTTATGAAATAACTGTCTCTTCTAGTTAGCAAACTGACCGTTGGTTAGGACCTTGAAATTTGCCAAACAGTTACTTGTAACTCACCAATATTAGTTCGGCACTTTGTCAAATAGTCCCCTTTTGCTTGCAGAGTTTGTAGAATAATTTTTATATTATCTAATTGTTCTGATAACTACGAGGTATACATTTTGTCAAATAAAACCCATCGAGAACAAAGTATTTTTCAAAGCACAAAAGATTTTTTTAATAACCCATTCGCTGCTCGAAGCTTAATATTCTCTCTTCTCTCTCCTCTCTCACTCTCTCTCTCTCTCTCTCTCTCTCTCTCTCTCTCTCATACACACCTACGTTGAAACATGCTTTAAAAGTAATTACCTAATTTATCTCACCATTTTCAGCTTTGCAATACCGCTAATTAATTCCATCCGAAGAAACGACATTGCACGAGTGTTTTCTCCGCGTTCTTGGGTGTAATTACACTTGATTAAAGTTTAAATAAATATCCAGTAACCGGATTTGAGAGAAACTATAAGTTCTTATATAAAATAAATTGTGCATATTTTAAGAATATTTACATAAATTGAATTTCCTTCTATTGCTTTTTCTGAGAATTTGCATTTACAGTTAGTGAGTACGTGATGCTTATAAGAGGTATTTAATTTTGTTTATGTATTATGTATATAATATAAAATGGGAAGGCGGGAGTAGACACTCAAACAGTAGACATAATGGAGCTGTGGAAAGGCATTCTGTTGTGTATACATTTATTAAGCCGACGTTTCGTATCGCTTGATACAAGGTCTATAGACCTTGGCTTGATATATTTTCCAGGCGCTGAAATAGCGATTAAAAATAAACTATATATATATATATATATATATATATATATATATATATATATATTATATATCTATATATATTATTTATATATAAGGTGGCATCAAAAGGGTACAGCCTTGGCTGGTTTCTCTGGAAGTTTTTAGGGATGGGGCTGCTACCCCGCCGACTACCTTTTCCTGACCCCAGTAGGCGCTGGTCCTCATTTACAGCTGACCTGGTGGGTGGCAGCTCGGAAGCGAACCGCGGACCAAGTAAATGCGAGGTTAAGTGCTGCACCACCTTGGTTGTTGGTTAGGCTTGCAAAAGAGGAAAATACGAACAACAACAAATAGTATTATGAGAGTGTGTTGCCTAAGCTTTGTTGGGATAGACTAGAGCCAGTTGACCGTCAGAGATAAATGGGGAGAAAGGATAAATATAAAAGTTAAGTGAAGGAAACGGAAAGAAAGCGAATAAACTGAGAGAAAACTCGTTGTTTTTATGCCACGAGTTTTATCGATTCTTCTTGGGATTGCTAAAAGCATTTCTTCATATTTGCTATTTCCATGACAGTTTCAGATGTCCGAAAATATGTGATTTCTTTAAAAGGGGTTGATTATTCAGCGAAAGAATGAAAAAGACAAAGTTTTGATTTATATGAAACTCAGATAGTGCATTGTTTTGATGGCACTATGAGCCTCTGTGAAAAGTATTATTATTATTAACTACTCCTATCTGCAGTTCATATTGTGCTGTAGGCTGAATCGGTAGATTTTGATTTTGGTAATTTAGGAGAATTTAGATCAAATAAAAAATGTAATAAATAATTTAGCACTTACCTTTCAATAGATATAAGTCCAATTATAGCCTTGTTATGTGAAATGTGAAACGAACATCATTAGATTTCCCCCATTACTTTGTTTCAAGTTTTTGGGAGAATCGGATTTCAACAAAAGTCCGGCTAATTAGCATTAAATCCGAAAGATTCAGAGGAGAGAGTTGGTAAGCAAGTGAAAGTTATCATTTTTCATCCAAAAATAATGACCAGGATTTTCGTCGGGTTGAATGATGTAGTAAATAATGATTTCGACAAAAAGGAATGCAATTTTTGTTTTCCCAAATGCACATAATAAGTGGATGAATTCACGAAAAAATTTTGTGTAAATAACACTTCTCTCTCTCTCTCTCTCTCTCTCTCTCTCTCTCTCTCTCTCTTCTCTCTCTCTCTCAGTGGAGTGATGTATTGTGATTGAACAGCATTATTGTTCTCCTAAATAAAAATAATGAACGAAGGATGGATGAATTTTCGAAACAAACGTATAACTAATGAACCCATCTCTCTCTCTCTCTCTCTCTCTCTCTCTCTCTCTCTCTCTCTCAGTTGAGTGATGTATATTGTGATTGAACATGCATTATTGTTCTCTAAATAAAAATAATGAACGAATGGATGAATTTTCGAAACAAACGTATAACTAATGAACCCATCTCTCTCTCTCTCTCTCTCTCTCTCTCTCTCTCTCTCTCTCTCTCGTCTCTCTCTCTCTCTCTCTCTGTCTCTCTCGTAGAAACAGGTTCGGAAACAGAATTAATCAACACTCATTTTGCTGACGCACTCAAAACAGTGTCATTTCCCTTTCTTTCACTTCCATTCCCCCTTACCCAAGTCCTTCTCTTCCTTTCATCTCGAGAGCTGGTGTGAGTAACGTTATATAAAGTCTTTGTATAGTGGTGCTCTCGGAGAGGAGGAAATGAATGTATCTCCAAGAGGGGGGGAAGACAAAATGTATAAAACTTATTGTATTGCATTGGGACGCTCAATTACTCTTAACAAGGGGAGGGAATGGAAAGAAGGCATTTTACTAAGAAGAGAGAATTGTTTAGGGAATGATGAAGAGATTTTACATTCTCACAGGGAACTCTACTTAATGTTTGGTCATCGGCTTTGTCAATTTTTTCTTCTTCATAATAAATTGACTGTAAATGGGAGATTGAAGTGGATTGTTGTGTTAAATTGCATTAGGAAAGAGGGCATTTTGAACAGTGGTCTCTCTCTCTCTATCTCTCTCTCTCTCTCTCTCTCTCTCTCTCTCTCTCTCATTTATATATATATATATGTGTGTGTGTGTGTGTGTGTCTGTGTGTGTAATGCAATACATTATTTTAATACAGATATTTTCCATATCTGTAAATAACCCTATAACCCAAGGGTCATTGGCGAATTAGGAGAGTGATCAATAGCCATAACAGAACGTAAAAACTAGACCATGCCATGCAATGCTTGCAGTGGCCTGGTTTGCATTTATCTGTATCAACAATTCTTGTAAACAGGTCACAACACCTTCCATGGGAAGTGGTGACCTACTCACCTGTAAAGGAAACACATGACTTCCGAGTCATATGAATGTATCTATTATTTTTGTAATATGCTGAGATAGCTATTGTCAGCTATCGATGCGACTCTCTTGAAAAGTCAGTTCTCTCATACATCCTGAAACAGAGTGGTCATCTCATCAACCTTTCCTATACTCCTGTGATGTAGTTAAATAAAGTTGTAAGAAGAGTTAAACTCAGGAAGTTGAGTCATCTCCCCAATTCTGAAGAAGAACAAAATCTACTTGATGTCACTTCAACGAGAAAGGGAAAAAGAAACCACAATGCTTGTGTATCACAGTCGCAAGAATAGACATATAACTGATCTCCCGTCCTATACCATTGTAAACGGTGGACCGAAGACAGTTAAATAATTGTGGCAAACGTGTCTACATCTACCGTCTACCGAAGCAAATGGAACCATCGAGAATGTAACTAATCAGAAGTAAAACAGAAGGAACAGGATCTTCAATCAACATAGACAACTGTAAACATCCTACGAACACTAAGAAATGTCCTTCATCGAGACGTATTCAAGCAGCTAAATCAACGTTTAGAGAACGACTTTCATCACATATCTTCAAGAATCAAACGGACGTGAGTGCAGCATCGGATCTTCAATACAATCTTCCTGCATATATACTAAAGCTAAGTACAGTGGGGCTCAAATCTCATGCGACATGATTCTTTTTGTATCGTCCATATTCTCAGAACTCAACGTGGATGTTGCCAAGTAGCGCTATTTTTTTCTTTTTTTTATTTGTAATGTCATTCATGTCGAAAAGTTTGCGAATTCACAGCCAGCCTTATTTTCCGTATGGTTAAATAGATATGATCCCTTTATGCATGGTATAATTCTTAATTTGTGTGATTTGAATCGATTTTGTATTTTTCTTATCTTTACGTTGCTCAGTTCAAGTGTGGTGTGATAAGGTTAACGGTGCCAAGCAATGAAAGCACACTTTAACATGCTCCTCGGACGGGTCAACATAACATGTCTGCAGCATTATGACAGTATACCTAATAAGCTCAACAGTCATAACAACACTCTCAATGTAGGAATATGAATTAAAACAAGTTTTATTTTTAATGTGAAGAGATTTTGGCTGCGTTTAAGCTGCCTGTATGTTGGGAAATGTTTTATTAGGCCTAAAAAATAATCTAAGCCATCTGAGTGTAATCTGTTACTAATGAATTTGTTTGTAGAGATCACCTGTCTTTGAGGAATATGAATTACAACCAGTTTTCTTTGAATATTGAAGTTTCAGGCTGTTGTTTAAGCTGCCTGTATGTTGCAAAATGATTTATAGGCCTAGAAAAATAATCTAAGCTTTCTGAGATGTAATCTTTATTAATGTTTTTATTGTAGAGATTACCTGTTCTTTGAGGAATAAAAGATGACAATGATTTTGGTTACATGGAGAAGATGGTTATTAATCGAAATATCATAAGTATTAATATCAAGGCATATGTAACACTTGTTTTTCAACTGGTTTACAATATTATTTTCTTAAAGTCCTTCTGCTCGCTTTTGGTGTAGAAATTTATTACTTTCATAAGGGTAACTTGAAGTGCAGGAATGTGTAGATAACCTCATTTGCTTTCTGGCCAGAAATTGTTAATATAGATGTGAATGTTAAGTGTAGAGTAAAGAAATCTAACACCTAGGCCTAGGAATAATATCTTGGCTTTGACAAATAGGCGAATATTTGCTAGTATGCTATCAGTTTTGAAATATTCAAGAAAGAAAACAAATAATTATGTATGAAAATCAAAATATCCTTTAACACATAAAGTAAATGTTTTCAAGATAATTTATGGTTTCTACTCATGTAGACCTACTTATATACCAGGTGGTTGTTGTTGCACCGACACTGATACGTCACACATGCTCCCATCACCACGTTGGATATCGGAGTGGGGACCAGCATTCTACTTTTGTATATAAACATATTTACATTTTTTTCAGCGTTGAGGGTAAAAAAAAAAAAGCAATCAAATAGGACTATTTCAAATTTTATGTTTGCGTTTGGAAGCATTATTAATGTTACGACAATTTTTTTCGTTCATTCTTTTTATATATTTAAACATTTGAAAAACTGAGGTTTGAGGTTGATTGCGACTTCGTTTTGGTCAAATGCTTCAGCAATGAGTGAACGAAAAAAATGTTTTGAAAAATGTTTCGTAAGGGTTTTTCTGAAATTTGGCTACACGTGACATTTTCTTACAATTTTTAAATATATGACAGATTTCATCTTGTGAAACATATTATGGCTTTAGTGTATGCGATACTTGCGTTTTCGCATTGAAATAAAAGATAAATATGGAGCATGCTAGGTTGCCAGTTAGTGAATTTTGAACGAAATCATATGGAGTCATGTCGCATGAGATTTGAGCATCACTGTACATCCTTTATCCATTCAGGTTTGTCAGTGTTTTACATCACGAGTTCGATCGTCCATTAATCTGGGGTGAGTTTATACGTAATCTTAATCTTCTTCATTGCAGGAATCTATCTTCAACTACGAATTTCTCGCCTGCAGAATTTTTTTTTCTCTTTGTTGCTAATTTCTCTTTCTTCCAGTTCTTCCGGAAATATCTTTATCACATTATCTGTCTTTAATATTATCATTTTGGGGACTTTACTATAATCTGCAACACATCTGTATTTATATTGCATATGCGTTTACGCAGTGGATGGGTGTACTCATATAGATACTTTGATAGGATCGCAAGGAATCGTAGTGATAAGAAAAAAAGCAAAAGTGAACATGGCGACAACTGTGGCTGTCGGCTCGTCGACCGGTAACCCCAATCCTGTTGTTACACTAGTGAGTGCAAGAATCAGCGATAGTTCCTTTCCAAGGTCGGGGTCAATGGGTTCCTGCCTCAGAACGTTTCGAGTCATGGATCTCATCAGTAGATGCTCATTTAAACGCAAAATGCATCACAGACCCATCTGTACAATTACAGGAAGCTAAAAGCTTCATAGATTTTGCTAAAGGAGATGCAAGTGCATATCTTAGAGGAGTCTCTTCCAAGAGGCGGTTACATGGGACGATTTCAAAGTTAGGCTACGTGCTATATATGGCGGTTGAAGAAGCCTTAGATGTAGTTTGGCTTTAAGGAACATCCTTAATCAAGCCTCTATGACTCAGCTTAATGTTGTAGAATGGGCGGCAGTAATTGCCGACGGCTAAATGAATATCAAGATAACTTATGTAACTCCACTTGGGTTACAAGAGCCAATATCGCTGTGAAAGATTTCATACGGTTGATATACTTGACTTTCATGACAGTTATGTTGCCTGAAGCTTTAGTGCGGTGTTTGACAAAGCTAACGCCGATAGTACGGAACTAGATGTGTATAAACAGACCAAAAAAGCACATGTCTACGTGTACTGACCTCGATCCCTTGCTTACTCAAGTTTTGCAAAAAATGCAAAATAAGCCACAACAAGTAAACGTAGTTAATAATAATCAAGCAGCAGGGATGACTTGTTACAATTGCAAGCGGCCAGGACACATGATTTTAGACTGTAGGACGCGTTATTGTTCAATTCATAAACAGCTCCACTCATTCATATAATCGTTGCTCCTCGCGAAATCAACAGCAGAATCCTAGAAACACGCAAACTGTTGCGAATGAAAACAAGGAGAAGAATCCTCAGTACTATAAGAAGAAGCAGATGAACAGCAATGCTGTTCAACATCAGAAATAAACTGATCTCATCCTATACCATTGTAAGTGGTGGAACGAAGACAGTTAAATATATATATATATATATATATATATATATATATATATATATATAGATATATATATATCTATATATATATATATATATGTGTGTGTGTGTGTGTGTGTGTGTGTGTGTGTGTGTGTGAGTTATAACATAATATATACACATATATGAATACGTTTAAATTTAGTTGTAATTTTAATAAATTAAAATATCCATAATACATTTAAAAATTGCCACCTATGTGGGTGTACAAGTAAGCTGGGCATATGCGACATAGCTGGACTGCTATACTCATGGTCAATATAAACATGATTATGAATGAATAATTTCTCTTTTGAAGCCCTCTATCCATCTTCATACTTTATTCAGAAATAAATTCCTCTCCACTCATGCGAACTAGAGTATATGTATTGAATCTTCACTTGATGCACAATGCAGTCACGTTTTCCATCAGTTCATTTATCGCGTAAAAATGTTCACTCTTTGAATAATTAATTTATATAAAAGAATTATATAATGATACATTTCTACGTTGTTAGTTTCGTTTTCAGAATAGTGCTCATTTTACTGTCTTCGTGCTGCGTAGCTAAATATCGACAAAACTCTATGTGCAACTAAGTAATGATCATTAGATGAAAAGAAAAGAAAAAAAAACTCCGGAAGTATTTCGGGCGTCTTTGACCTCGTGTATAAAGGTCAGGGAAATATGATGTACTTTGCTTTGTCGTCAGATTTGGTTTTTAGAATACGAATATTAGTCTTAAAAGATCATAAGCATATTTCATCCCACGAGAAACCAGGTATCAGCCAAGTTTAGTGGATTTTTTTATCCAAGTTTAATGTATAGAATTTGAGTTTGTGAACGCCTGATTAGAATATTCCATTTTGATAATAATTAGTAGAAATCTGACTTGAACCATGTCCTTTGCTGCACGGGACATATACTGTAAAATTGTCTGTTTCAGTCCAAGCATGGATAGGAACTCTTGTTCCTACAGTATGACATGGAATATTTCCATTTTGTGAAGTTGAAATTAAAAATATGGACTCTTTTGAGTATATAACAGAATCGGTTTTATATTTCGACAGAGGTTTATGAATAATAAGTAGTTTTTCCTAACGGTAAGCGTAATTTAATTTGGAACATACCGACCTAATTCACTGAATGGGTCCCAAAAGGAACTTTGCTTTTAAGTTTTAAGGAAATATAAGGAAGTCAAAATATTTGAGTACATTACAATATTAACTCTCTCTCTCTCTCTCTCTCTCTCTCTCTCTCTCTCTCTCTCTCTCTCTCTTATTTGATATGAAGTTAGAAGTTAGTAACAGGTCATGCAATTTTCAGTTGACACGAATAATCGCTTTTCGTGAACCATTATTTCCGATTAATCTTGCAAAGGTGACGATAGGTGTCCCGGAAGAGCCAGGTATTTCTGTCACCTGTTAATTAAGCGGTGGATTGGTCATGTTCCATTTTGAACTGGAAACTTCACGCAGGAGTTTGTAAAAGTGAGGGAGAATTTTTATCCGTTTCGTGGAATAACAATTTCGGGAACTGCGGAGACAACAACAACAACAACAACAACAACAATAATAATAATAATAATAATAATAATAATAATAATAATAATAATAATAATAATACAATAGCTGTTTCAACGGCATTTAATTTATATAGAATCTTCTCAATTCTTCTTATTATCATTTTTCTCGTCAGCATGTAGCTGGTGTATTAAGTTTCCTAAGGACATGTAAAGATTTTCATTTGTCTTAGGTTTATTCCTCTAACGTGTCGACAGCGCACAGGCAGTCATCTATGAGAGTTTACAGTACAGTGAATTAAGATACAGTTTACAAGTATTTATAGCATGCAAGGTCGTGTACAATCGGTGGGCGGGTGGGGCGGTGGGAACGGATTTAATTGGTCGTTGGATGGAAACGAAATCTCCCCTGAGGCGTTCTGACCTGCGTAGTTTGGACGGGGTTATTAGCGTCGGTTGGGTGTTGTTTGGGGTACCCACCTCTTGGGCGGCAGGCTGTACAATTGATATATTCTTCCGCTCGTTCTCTCCCTTTCTTTCTCTCTACTTCTTCCGCTCTTTCTCTCTCTCTTGCTCTCTCTCTTTCTCTTTCTGCAAGTTCCTCTATCTCTCTCTCTCTCTCTCGTTTTTTTTCGCTCCTTCTAACGCTCTCTCTTCTCTCTCTGCCTGCTCCGCTCTCTCTCTCTCTCTCTCTCTCGTGCTTTGCTCCTCTCTCTCTTCTCTTTCTCTCTCTCTCTCTCTCTCTCTGTCTCTCCCCCCTCGATCTCTCTCTCTCTCTCTCTCTCTGTCTCTCCCCCCTCGATCTCTCCTCTCTCTCTCGTGGATGTATAACGTAGTCGGTTGGTTTCTTGCGCCATTTCTTCTTATGATGGTGGGGAGAAACTCTTCTTATGATGGTGGGGAGAAAATTATTGACCAAGCGGTGCATGGTCAATAATTTCTATGTTCTTTATAAGCTAGCTCTTTCTGGTCTCTGTTGTGTTTTTCCCACTATAGTGAATGAAAATGGCCCCTTCTTGAAGATGACACGAGAGGACGCTTGGAGAGTCTGGTAGTGGTCATCCCGATATAAAGAATGGTGGCATCCATCCACCGAGCATGTGAATTCGTAGATGACATCCTTCTCTTCAAAGACGTTTCTGGGGGCGCCGGGTTGTTTCTAAGAAGCAGCTGGTCTGGTTTCATGCTTTTGTAATAAATTATGAGGCTAATTTTATCACTTTCTGTAGTGGGGGAGACATTTTCACTGATTATTTTCTTATAGCCTTGTCATCTTCCAAATATTTGTGGTGATATGATTTTTATAAAATATTTTTATAGCTCACTTGGTCGTTAGTTACGGTCGTTCTTTCTTGGTGCCATTTATTTATGGAGTCCCTCGTTTGGCGTTCGACCATACGGTTTGAAAAGTTATTATTAATGAGAACTTGTGTAGACCTTTCGATTTCCCTGGTGGTTTCTCTCCATGTGGAACAGTGTGTAAGGGCGCGGCGGACGAAGGCCTCTACCACCGATCTTTTATACCTGTCTGGGCACTCGCTGGACCATTAAGGCATAGACCCGGGTTTGTGGGTTTCTTGTAGACCGTGGTGGTGTATCCCGTAGGGGTCTGCTGTACCCGAACGTCAGGAAGGGGTAGGGCACCGTCAACGCTGCGTTCACACGTGAAGTGGAGGACGGAGCATTCTTCGAAGGTGTGTTTCTTAAAGTTTCAAGGTCCTCTTCTCTGTCAACTTTTATGAAGGTGTCGTCTATGTAGCGGTAGTATTGGGGAGGACAGGGGATCTTATTGAAAACTCTTTCTTCGACGACACTCATGTAGAAGTTGGCAATAGAACCCCTAATGGGGATCCCATTGCCACGCCGTCAATCTGGCAATAAAGATGTCCTCTGTGGGTCGTGAATGGTGCCTTCTTGGTACATACTTTCAAGGAGGGATTTTGTAGGGCTTCCTCGGGGATGTTCAAAGCCTGTGTCTCCTCACATCTGTATACTCTGTCGAGGATGTGTTCAATCGTCTCGTCGGACTGGAAACGTTCGTGAAGAGGCTCTCGACGTCAAGAGAGGCGATGATACCTGTAGACGGAGAGTCTCGGAGTTTACGTAAAAAGTCGGTAGATGACTGTAGACAATACCTGTCAGGGATATATGGGCGTGAGGAGTTCATTGAGTCTCTTCGCGATTTTGTAAGTCGGGGTTGGGATTTGGCTTATAATAGGGCGAAGAGGATTTCCAGGTTGGGGGTTGTGGGTTTTTACGGTGCCGTAAATATACCCTGGATTAAAGTCACCCTGGGCAAGGGGAAGTCTGGGAGCATTCCTAGCGGCATGGATTCTTTCGACCGTCCTATTAATGTCTCGTCGGATGTCTTCGATGGGGTTCTTGTTGATTTTTCTGAATTTGGATTGATCAGCCAGTATTTGGTCCAGTTTCTCGTGATATTCTGAGGTCTTGATGAGCACTAGGGCAGCAGCTTTGTCTGCCCTTCTTATTGTTATTTCCTGGTTTGATTTCAAGTTTTTAGCAGTTTCTTTCAATTCTCTGGTAAGGATAGCGCTTCTGTATGGGGCTCCTCGGTCGGTAAGGGCTTCTGCTAACAGTAAGGGCTGGAGGGAGTCGCTCGACCTGACCCTGCCTTCGTCCTCGAGGGACTGGATAGAGTCAAGGAGGACTTCGACCTCAGGCGCTTGGCGTGTGGGTTGGCTTTTTTGTACGTGGGTATTGAGCCCAAGATTAAGGAGATCTTCTTCTTGGGTGTCGGTTTTATATTCCGTGAGGTTGATGAAATCATTCTTTTTCGGGGAATTTTCAAACTTCCTCCATTAAGCCTCACAAGTTTCTTAAGTATTCCACTTTCTCTCTTGCGGAATCCTTCTGCTGTAGGCGCTGGAGGGCGGCATCAATGTCTGGACGGGGGGTTCCTTGGGAAAGCTGCTTGTCTCTGTGTTTGTAGTGTATCTAATTCTCTCTTTTTATTTCTTCCTCCTCTTCTTTCTTCTTCTCTTATCCAGCTGGCGGAGCACCAATGTCTTCCTGAAGGATGTAGTGTTGTCTTCTCTCGTCGCAGCTGGATCATGGAGCCGTAGACGGGTATAATTAGGAAGGAGGCCTTCTCTGAGGGCAGTAGCATTGAATACAATAGCTGTTTCAACGGCATTTAATTTATATAGAATCTTCTCAATTCTTCTTATTATCTTTTTCTCGTCAGCATGTAGCTGGTGTATTAAGTTTCCTAAGGACATGTAAAGATTTTCATTTGTCTTAGGTTTATTCTCTAAACGTGTCGACAGCGCACAGGCAGTCATCTATGAGAGTTTACAGTACAGGGAATTAAGATACAGTTTACAAGTATTTATAGCATGCAAGGTCGTGTACAATCGGTGCGGGTCGGCGGGTGGGAACGGATTTTAATTGGTCGTTGGATGGAAACGAAATCTCCCCTGAGGCGTTCTGACCTGCGTAGTTTGGACGGGGTTATTAGCGTCGGTTGGGTGCTGTTTGGGGTACCCACCTCTTGGGCGGCAGGCTGTACAATTGATATATCTTCCGCTCGTTCTCTCCCGCTTTCTCTCTCTACTTCTTCTCTCTCTCTCTCTTGCTCTCTCTCTTTCTCTTTCTGCAATTCCTCTCTCTCTCTCTCTCGCCTCTCTCTCTCGTCGCTCCTTCTAACGCTCTCTCTCTCTCTGCTGCCTCCTGCTCCTCTCTCTCTTTATCTCTCTTTCTCTCTCTGTTTCTCCTCAAGAAAGAAGACGACCGTAGAAACTAACGACAAAGTGGAGCTATAAAAATATTTATAAAAAATCATATGCACCACAAAATATTGGAAGATGAAAAGGCTATAAGGAAAATAATCAGTGAAATGTCTCCCCCCATACAGAAAAGTGATAAAATTAGCCTCATAATTTATTACAAAAGCATGAAAACCAGCCAGCTGTTCTTAGAAACAAACAAGCGCCCCCAGAAACGTCTTTGAAGAGAAGAGTGTCATCTACGAATTCACATGCTCGGTGGATGATGCCACCATTCTTATATCGGGATGACCACTACCAGACTCTCCAAGCGTCTCTCGTGTCATCTTCAAGAAGGGGCCATTTTCATTCACTATAGGGAAAAAAACACAACAGGAGACCAGAAAGAGCTGAGCTTATAAAGAACATAGAAATTATTGACCATGCACCGGACCGAAAACGCCTACGTTATCTTGAAGCTTTACATATATTAGAGAAAAAAACCGACTATCAACACGGTAAAAGAACAGAGTTTCTCCCCACCATCATAAGAAGAAGGCGCAAGAAACCAAACCGACTACGTATACATCCACGAGAGAGAGAGGAGAGATCGAGGGGGGAGAGACAGAGAGAGAGAGAGGAGAGAGAGAGATCGAGAGAGAGACAGAGAGAGAGAGAGAGAGAGAGAGGAGAAAGAGAGAGAGAAAGGAGCAAACAGAGAGAGAAAGAGAAAAGAGAGAGAGAGGAGCGGTTAGAAGGAGAGAGAAAGAGAGAGCGTTAGAAGGAGGCGAACGAGAGAGAGAGAGAGAGAGAGAGAGAACTTGCAGAAAGAGAAAGAGATGAGAGCAAGAGAGAGAGAAAGAGCGGAGAAGGTAGAGAGAAGCGAAAGGGCAGAGAGAAACGAGCGGAAGATATATCAATTGTACAGCCTGCCGCCCAAGAGGTGGGTACCCCAAACAACACCCAACCGACGCTAAATAACCCGTCCAAACTACGCAGGTCAGAACGCCTCAGGGGGAGATTTCGTTTCCATCCAACGACCAATTAAAATCCGTTCCCACCGACCCGCCCACCGATTGTACACGACCTTGCATGCTATAAATACTTGTAAACTGTATCTTAATTCACTGTACTGTAAACTCTCATAGATGACTGCCTGTGCGCTGTCGACACGTTAGAGGAATAAACCTAAGACAAATGAAAATCTTTACATGTCCTTAGGAAACTTAATACACCAGCTACATGCTGACGAGAAAAAAGATATAAGAAGAATTGAGAAGAGTTTCTATATAAATTTTAAATGCCGTTGAAACGCTATTGTATTCAGTGCTACTGCCCTCAGAGAAGGCCTCCTTCCTAATTATACCCGTCTACGGCTCCATGATCCAGCTGCGACGAGAGAAGACAACACTACATCCTTCAGGAAGACATTGGTGCTCCGCCAGCTGGAAGAGAAGAAGAAAGAGAGGAGAGAAATAAAAAGAGAATTAGATACACTACAAACACAGAGACAAGCAGCTTCCCAAGGAACCCCCCCGTCCAGACATTGATGCCGCCCTCCAGCGCCTACAGCAGAAGGATTACCGCAAGAGAGAAAGTGGAATACTTAAGAAACTTGTGAGGCTTAATGGAGGAAGTTGAAAATTCTCCAAAAAAAGAATGATTTCATCAACCTCACGGAATATAAACCCGACACCCGAAGAAGAAGATCTCCTTAATCTTGGGCTCAATACCCACGTGACAAAAAAGCCAAAACCCACACGCCAAGCGCCTGGAGGTCGAAGTCCTCCTTGACTCTATCCAGTCCCTCGAGGACGAAGGCAGGGTCAGGTCGAGCGACTCCCTCCAGCCCTTACTGTTAGCAGAACGCCCTTACCGACGAGGAGCCCCATACAGAAGCGCTATCCTTACCAGAGAATTGAAAGAAACTGCTAAAAAACTTGAAATCAAACCAGGAAATAACAATAAGAAGGGCAGACAAAGCTGCTGCCCTAGTGCTCATCAAGACCTCAGAATACACGAGAAACTGGGACCAAATACTGGCTGATCAATCCAAATTCAGAAAAATCAACAAGAACCCCATCGAAGACATCCGACGAGACATTAATAGGACGGTCGAAGAATCCATGCCGCTAGGAATGCTCCCAGACTTCCCCTTGCCAGGGTGACTTTTAATCCAGGGTATATTTACGGCACCAGTAAAAACCCACAAGCCCTGGAAATCCTCTTCGCCCTATTATAAGCCAAATCCAACCCCGACTTACAAAATCGCGAAGAGACTCAATGAACTCCTCACGCCATATATCCTGACAGGTATTGTCTACAGTCATCTACCGACTTTTTACGTAAACTCCGAGACTCTCCGTCTACAGGTATCATCGCCTCTCTTGACGTCGAGAGCCTCTTCACGACGTTCCAGTCGACGAGACGATTGAACACATCCTCGACAGAGTATACAGATGTGAGGAGACACAGGCTTTGAACATCCCCGAGGAAACCCTAAAATCCCTCCTTGAAATATGTACCAAGAAGGCACCATTCAGACCCACAGAGGACATCTTTATTGCCGATTGACGGCGTGGCAATGGGATCCCCATTAGGGGGTTCTATTGCCAACTTTTCTACATGAGTGTCGTCGAAGAAAGAGTTTCAATAAGATCCCCTGTCCTCCCAAATATACCCGCTACATAGACGACACCTTCATAAATTTGTACAGAGAAGAGGACCTGAAACTTAAGAAACACCTTCGAAGAATGCTCCGTCCTCCACTTCACGTGTGAAACGCAGCGTTGACGGTGCCCTACCCTTCCTGGACGTTCGGGCGGGTACAGCAGACCCCTACGGGCGGATACACCACCACGGTTTACAAGAAACCCACAAACCCGGGTCTATGCCTTAATGGGTCCAGCGAGTGCCCAGACAGGTATAAAAGATCGGTGGTAGAGGCCTTCGTCCAGCCGCGCCCTTACACACTGTTCCACATGGAGAGAAAAAACCACCAGGGAAATCGAAAGGTCTACACAAGTTCTCATTAATAATAACTTTTCAAACCGTATGGTCGAACGCCAAACGAGGGACTCCATAATAATGGCACCAAGAAAGAACGACCGTAACTAACGACCAAAGTGGAGCTATAAAAAATATTTTATAAAAATCATATGCCACCACAAATATTTGGAAGATGAAAAGGCTATAAGGAAAAAAATAATCAGTGAAAATGTCTCCCCCACTACAGAAAGTGATAAAATTAGCCTCATAATTTATTACAAAAGCATGAAACCAGCCAGCTGCTTTTCTTAGAAACAACCCGGCGCCCCCAGAAACGTCTTTGAAGAGAAGGAGTGTCATCTACGAATTCACATGCTCGGTGGATGGATGCCACCATTCTTATATCGGGATGACCACTACCAGACTCTCCAAGCGTCTCTCGTGTCATCTTCAAGAAGGGCCATTTTCATTCACTATAGGGAAAAACACAACAGGAGACCAGAAAGAGCTGAGCTTATAAAGAACATAGAAAGAAATTATTGACCATGCACGGACCGAAAACGCCCTACTTATTCTTGAAGCTTTACATATATTAGAGAAAAAACCGATATCAACACGGTAAAAGAAACAGAGTTTCTCCCCACCATCATAAGAAGAAATGGCGCAAGAAACCAACCGACTAAAAACGTATACATCACGAAGAGAGAGAGGAGGAGGATCCGAGGGGGGAGAGGAACAGAGAGAGAGGAGAGAGAGAGAGATCGAGGGGGGAGAGACAGAGAGAGAGAGAGAGAGAGAGATCGAGGGGGAGAGACGAGAGAGAGAGAGAGAGAGAAAGAGAAAGAGAGAGAGAGGAGCAGGAGAAGAGAAAGAGAAAGAGAGAGAGGAGCAGGCAGAGAGAGAAAGAGAGAGCGTTAGAAGGAGCGAACGAGAGAGAGAGACGAGAGCGAGAGGAACTTGTTGCAGAAAGAGAAAGAGAGAGAGCAAGAGAGAGAGAAAGAGCGGAAGAAGTAGAGAGAGAAAGGAAAGGCGGGAGAGAACGAGCGGAAGATATATCAATGTACAGCCTGCCGCCCAAGAGGTGGGTACCCCAAACAACACCAACCGACGCTAATAACCCCGTCCAAACTACGCAGGTCAGAACGCCTCAGGGGGAGATTTCGTTTCCATCCAACGACCAATTAAAATCCGTTCCCACCGACCCGCCCACCGATTGTACACGACCTTGCATGCTATAAATACTTGTAAACTGTATCTTAATTCAAACTTTACTGTAAACTCTCATAGATGACTGCCTGTGCGCTGTCGACACGTTAGAGGAATAAACCTAAGACAAATGAAAAATCTTTACATGTCCTTAGGAAACTTAATACACCAGCTACATGCTGACGAGAAAAAGATAATAAGAAGAATTGAGAAGATTCTATATAAATTAAATGCCGTTGAAAACAGCTATTGTATTCAATGCTACTGCCCTCAGAGAAGGCCTCCTTCCTAATAATAATAATAATAATAATAATAATAATAATAATAATAATAACAATAATAATACTAACAAACTCTTGATCTTTCTCCAGCAGTAAATGCGAAGAAGATAAATAGTTAATTCTCTCTCTCTCTCTCTCTCTCTCTCTCACTCTCTCTCTCTCTCTCTCTCTCTCTCTAAGACATCTGTAGCCGTAGAAATGTTCAGTATATTGCTTATGGTTCTCCTCCTCTCATTGAGTGAGTTATTCGGCTTGATTCAGCATTACATTGCTGTTAACTAAATATCATCAATTTAATATTGGCTATCAATTACTTGGGGTATGTTTCAGATTGCTGAGTTTTTTTTTAACGAAATTTTATATCAGGTATCGTAATGGATATAATGAGCCATAGTTTGTTTGTCTTAGTTCAAAAAACAAAATGTAAACCAAAATATCGCAAGAAGTCCATTACAGTCACGCATGATATCAGTTAGCAAGTAAGTTGTCCCATAAAATTCAATCCATTATGTAATTAATAATAGTAAGACCATGATTTATATATAGAGCCATTACATAAAAGCACCTTCTTGATAGTAACGTTAGTATTTAGATTTCAGAAGATTCAATTCGCCTCTACAATATTATTACGATAAAATTTCTTCAGGTTCTCTTTTGTCAACACCTTTCAGAATTCGATCAAGATTCCCCTCTAGATCTTTGAAATCAATCATTAGAAGATTTGAAAGATTAATTTGAATTATCTGGCGAAAAGAAAATCGACGGGAAGTAACTGAATTGGAATTCTGGAGAGCGAATATTGGAAAACTTTTTTTCGAAGCCTTCTCTGCCCTTTGTCAAAAGCAGACCAACGGGAAAACAAAAGTCATAGGAAATTTTAAGTTATGGTCTCTCACGCATATGTTTTGCCTGCCAGCGTGGGCAAATACAACCATTTCTTACCTCAAAACCTGACTTTTTTATTTTTTATTTATTTTATTTTTTTTTATTATTTATTATTTATTTATTTATGCTTTTATTTATTTATTTTATTTTTTTTTTTTTTTGTTTTTTTTTTTTTGAGAGAGAGAGAGAGAGAGAGGAATTGAATTCGTTCCTTAGGTTAAAATTCCGTTTGGGTGTGCACGTGTGATTTGCATCGCTGATTTGCCTTACATAGAGAAGTTAATTCGGGTGGCTATGACTAGTTGGTATCGAAAAGATGAGTGAAAGTATATTTCGTAGTCATGACTGGATAAATCTCACTGTTAGCGTTACATGATATATATATATTATAATATATATATATATATATATATATATATATATATATATATATATATATATATTAATATGTACACAGGTACACACACATACATACATACATATATATATATATATATATATATATATATATATATATATATATATATATATATATATATTATATATAATATATGTTTGGTAAAAAATCGCTCTGTTACAACAGAATTCTATCTAATAAAAGGAGCCATAGAAACACAAAAACATAGAGATAATATACTAGATTTCAGAGACTGCTGTCTCCCTCTTCAGGTAGATGAATGAGAAAAAAGTTATAGAAAAGTTGGTATCTATACCAAGAGATCAATCCACAGGTAAGCCAATTAGGTCGCTCCACTGATAATCTAACTTTAATCCTTTTAAGCGTTGGTTGAATGAAAACTTTATCATTGACATCTGAATCCCCATGCGCCCTTTGATAGTTCATTACCTGTCTCAATATGTATATTTTGTATTGTGTGTCTTAAGACACAGTAGTATTTTCCATGTGCATTCTTCACTTTAGCTTTTTCTCCGCGCATGAAAATTCCTCAGTTGTATATGTGTTATATTGCGGTAAACACTGGACGTGATTTGCTGCTTTTGGTGGACCAGTACTTGCAATTCTTTTGCAACTGTATCAGATGTCCCTTCCTGCCTGCGTGCAATATGTAAATGGGCGTTGCAGTTTTAGGAGTGTGATGGCTCTTTCTTGTTAGTACTTAATTTGGTTTGTTTTTGATCTTGGTATTAATAACTTATTATTATTATTATTATTATTATTATTATTATTATTATATTATTATTATTATTATTATTATTATTATTGTTATTGTTGTTGTTGTTGTTGTTGTTGTTGTTGTCAGTTATATTTAGGTGAGAAACGAAGGGATATAACAATGGATACAAATACCTCCGTGATGCCTTAACTTTGCCTTTATAGTCTTGCGCTGTTATAACACTTGCAGACATCCCAGCAAAGACCAAAACATTCTGGAGGACCCTTTATGTGCAAGAGCGCTTTGGAAAACCAAATCTGAATTACACAAAAGGAAAAACACCGGGTACGACTCC
>NC_061105.1:49731418-49736418 GCF_015104395.2 Macrobrachium nipponense | reverse complement strand
ATTCTAGATGAAACAATAAGTCTCTACCACATGACTTAAATAGATGAAGTCTGTTATAGTCGAACCTGACCGGATTCTAATTGTGTGAAATGCGTTGCGAAAATAGTTTAGGAATTGTAATTTTCGCATTTGTTTTTTTGTTTTTTTCCCTTTTTCTCCAGGTTTGATTATGAGAAGACAGTTAGTATGTTTAGATTTGAGTGCTTACCTTGACTTGAACTTCATTACAGATAACGGGAATTATGTTGCTATCGAATCTAATTCCTATATCCGTAAGTATTGGGAAAGTGAGTTGATGTTTTAATTATTTTAGATATTTATTACATCAGTGATCTTGAATAAACAAACAATTAATAGAAAAAAATACGTTCTCGAAGTTGTCACGTCAAGTCAACTGAACGAGGAAGCGTGGAAAGTGGCCTGATTATCAAATGAAGAAAAATTCGCTGTCATCAAATCGGAGAGACATTCCAAATCTTTCTTAGAACCTCGACACGAGACCACGAAGACAAAACATGATGACTGAAGCTGATTCCTTTGAAACTTTTCATCAGAACATAGTTTTGGGGGGAGGGGTTCAGGTCTAAGGGAACAGCTAAAGTTTGGGGTTTGGGGTGAAGCCGTTGATAATCCTGTGGGAGTCGCAGCGGGGGATGTACCGTGTTAGACAAAGGTCGTTTCCGTAGGGGTTAGTAGTGCCGCCAATGCACCTCATGCGGTGCAATGTAGGCATACTTAAGGTTCTTTGCAGTGTGCCCTCGGCCCCTAACTGCAATCCCTTTCGTTCCTTTTACTATCCCTCCTTTCATATTCTATTTCTTCCATCTTTGCACCCTCTCCTAACAATTGCTTCATAGTGCAACTGCTTTGAGGTTTTTCGTCCTGTTACACCTGTTTCAGCCCTTTTACGTCAGTTTCCCGTTTCAACGCTGAATGACCTCATAAGTCCCAGTGCTTAGCCTTTGGGCCTAAATTCCATATTCAGCTCAGTTCAATTCAGACAAAGGACGTTATATCAAGGAAAACATTTCTAATTAGAGGGGATTTAAGTTTAAGAGAAATCGGTTGAGGATTCATGGGAGATTGGAATGAGTTGTGTTCCGGGTGTGTAAGAACTAGACAGGATTATAGACCCAATTTTGTTGAAACTAAATTATTTGTGTGTGTCGTGTGTGTGTTTTTATACCTCATCAGAGTATTACAGTATTAGAATTTTCATTGCCACGTACCGTTAGTTCATTCCGACGCGTTCTCATTTATGTTATATACACAAAATATAATTATATTTCTAATTAATTTGTTCAGCTTAGGTTCAGTCCATGCATGTGGAATCAACAAAAGCATTTTTTTGCCATTTTTGAGGCTTTCAAAGATTTCCTGTTGTTACCATGGCTTCAACAAAAGATTTTGCCATATACATGTGTGACCTAGAGAAAGACAGTTGAAGTACTGAGTTGACTTATTATTTCTCATAGAACTGAGCTGGCTTTTAAATATTCCCTCACTTGCTATACAAGTGTGAAATAGACAACTTTATTATGGTTAAGGGATACTTTTATTCACGTCTTTATGCTGTTCTTTCCAGCAGTAACACAAATGACTGAGAAGGAAATAACTCTGCCCTTGGGATGACTGAAGAGACACAAGGTTGCTCAAGGTTGAGTCTCCAAGGGTTTCAGAAGGTAAGGTTTAATAATCGTTCCTTAGTATAAACATCAATATATGATGCAGTATATAATCAGAAGGTCAAACCTTCGGAAATACATGGCGGAAGATGATAAAGTTACAATGTGAAGTGGTTGTGTTTACATTCATGTTGCACTGAATAAAAGGAAATAGTATTAATTAATTGTGATAACGTACTACGATCCACTCTCAAATATAATTGTGTTTCATAAATTATGCATCTGTAGGTGATAGATGATCCCTTCATCTTCATTACGAATCGCAACAGAAACCGAAATTCAGTTTTGATACAGCGCACGTATTCTTCCAGTATTCCAGCTTTGGAAATTCTTTTCTTGGAAGTTCTTTTCCAGGCTCGTCCAATCATGCTTTTCGAGGCTAAATTCAGTAATGCATTCAGAGCTTCGCCAAGATCCATTTTCAAACACAGTTTCGAGAAGAATTTTTATTAGTATTGTAGGATCCATTTATGGGTTTCTTGTGTATCTATTTCATTATATATATGTTTGTGCTTATGAATGGATGTGGGAATATTAGTGAAAATGTGCTTTTCGTAAGGAAAGTGCTTTCATTACGTCACTGTAATTTCTGAAATATTGAATGATTTTCTCCTAAACATTTAATCTTTCTGCTTGAGCTGGTTATAATGAGATATCTAGGTCATATGTTGTTTTCTTTGCAATTGCAAGGGATTATAACATCATAAAAAGGAACTCAATTTTATGTTAATAAATCCAATTAAATATTGCGTAGTAAGCTCACACCAAAGTATGTTGAGTCCAAATTAAATCTAATTAACCTCGAAACTTCTCAGAAAACTTCGAATATTAATACTCTCAGAAGAGCTTAGGTGGGATTTCATCCTCCTAACATCTTAAAATCAGCTTATGAAATGGATGAAAGCCATTCATGGCGAAAGAGATATAGATCAGTTTGCAGCGCGAAAACGAGATTAGATTGTCAGAGGCTAAACGTGGAATTGAAAATATAATCCGTATTTCCTTGGATCTGAAAATAAAGAAAATGGACTAAGCACACGTGTATTATATTATTGGCAATGAGAATATATACCTTAACAACGTTCATTACTATGACATTAGATGGCATTACGAAACAAAAAACAAAACTATAAGTGGCTCTTATAATCTGAAGAAGAGTGAAGACAGGTCATCCATGAAGACGTGACCTAAGCCTTCATCTTCAATCTTCAATATTACAATCATATTTCTCCAGAAGAGAGTTTCATTGTGACTTGCTCTTGAATTTAGGTTGTGTCAGGTGAAGGAGAATTGGGTCAAGTGTAACAATAATAGAATGAATAGCTCAGTTTTTTATTCCAGTCTTCAGTATTGTCACTTGTTTAATCACTCCTATGTAAACATTCTCTAGTCGACGTTAAGACTTTAAGCGTCCCTTTGTGTGTAATACATCCTTTCCCCCACCCTTCTCTCTCTCTCTCTTCTCTCTCTCTCTCGCTGAGTTCAGTAACTATTAATCCACTATTCTCATCATGAATATGACAGGACACACATCTATTTAACAATAATCACCTGATTCAGATGCAGTTTGAAGATTGACATTTCACATAATGTACAACGTTTATTCGGGGAATGGCTACGTAAATCTTTTCGTCCCCCATGATAATGACAAAGTGCAATCAGAGTCTATTTGTGATAAATATAAGAGAAAAGGCAATGATCTGGGTGGCTAATGCTTATCATTCTACTGATCTTTAGCTCAGAAATGAACTGTGATGATGTCGTAAAGCTTAAATCAATATTGAGGAACTTCCAGGAGTAAATACTGGAATCACATTAAGTTAGTAAATACTCCAATCACACATTAAGTTAGAACTATTACTTATCGTATACATAATTTTATGGTAGTGTGAAACTGAATTATGGTTTCTTCCGTAACCAGAATCTATATTGTTAATGGTAAAGTTCATAGATGGAATTGGGTGTAAGCAGAGTAATAACGAAATTATGAGACAGGCGACCAGTTTTCTTGGTTTCATCCCGCTGATATTTCTTCACGTCCATGTTTGATGCAAAGAGTTCTTAACTTTGTGCTTTTATCATGTTTATGATGGAGAACTGTTTCTGAAAACTTAATAACAATAACATTTAAAGAAATGGTACGAAAATCAAACGTTCTAAAGTACATGGTCAGGGAATATATATACTATATATATATATATTATATATATATATATATATATATATATATATATATATATATATAAGGAAATAATATTGATGGCGTGGAGATTGCAAACTGGGATTAGAATCTTAGGCTGTTATCATATATGATGAATTCTTTAATTTCTCTCCTCTCTCTCTTTATGAAAAATGGAATTTGTTTAATACCTGGCCGAAATATTCCGGGGGGGGTTGGGGCCTTTTGCGAAAGCATAAAACACTTCCTACCTCCTCCTCCTCCTCTCATCCTCCTCCTCCTTCCTCCTCCTCCTCTCCTCTCTCCTCCTCCTCTCTCTCTCTCTCTCTCTCTCTCTCTCTCTCTCTCTCTCTCTCACTTTGAAGTAGAACCACAATTTCCTCTTGAAATTTGGAAGATTTTGAAGCTTTCGAAGTCTCCGCCCTCCTACTTTTTTGCTAAAAGAGACCCTTTGACAAAGCTTCTCCTGCTTTGCTAAAAAAAAAAATGGAAGGTGGTTTGGTGCAGAGGAAGCGATTCATCTCTGCCGTCAAGATCGTCTGACAAGAGAAAGAAAAGTTCCCAAAGGTAATCGGTCATTTAGGGAGGAGCGCTCGTGGACGTATCAACGTAATATACATAATATACTACTTGTCAAAGCATATATGTATATCATACGCGTAGGCGTTGACAAATACATATGATTTATGTGACAGTTCTCAACCTATTCCCTGTTCGAATTCTAGGTTTTCCAATGATAACGTAATTCTGAAAATTAGAGGAAGTAGTTGTTAACGTTCGCCTATACCACTCTTCTTGAAAAATTGTGATAAATACACATCAGCAAATGTATATATATGATATATTTACACAACGACATTTAAATGTATCTATCTGTCTGCTATTTGTCTATATATCCACCTATCTATTCAGCTGTCAGTCTGTCTGCCTGTCTGTCTATCTGTGTATACAAAAAAAAAATATATATGTATATATAAATAATATATATATATATATATATATATATATATATATATATATATATATATATATATATATATATGTGTGTGTGTGTGTGTGTTTATAATGTTCATTCATACATACATATGAATAAGAACACCCAAAATCTTCCAAAATCTCATTGAACTTCGTAAATA
>NC_061105.1:49725684-49730918 GCF_015104395.2 Macrobrachium nipponense | reverse complement strand
ACGACAAGAGGCGTTCTATGCCTTTATCATCAATCAAACTTTTTATGGATGGCATGGAAAGGGTGTGGAAGACTAAGGAAGGAAAGAAGTGAAAGGAGATCATTAGTAAGCGCTCTCATGCTGCTCGGCGTTTGTCTGCCTCTCTATGCATCTTTGCCATATGTATATATATATATATATATCTAATAAAAGGAGCCCATAAAAACACCAAATGTAGAAGAGCAAAAGTACTATATTTCAGTAGACTGCTGGTCTCTCTCTTCAGGTATATGAATGAGAAAAGTTTACAGAAAAGGTGGTATTTATACCAAGAGATTCGTCCACAAGTAAGCCAATTTAGGTCACCCCCGCTGATAATCTTCCTTTAATCTTCTTAAGCGTTGGTTGAATGAACACTGCGTCGACGATGTCTGATGTCCAATTCCCTTTTGAGATGTTCATTACCTGCTTCTCTTTTATTAAGGCCGATTCCATCATTTGACTCTTGTACCGGCAGTTGCTGCTATAAATTACACGTGACATATTCCAGTTTATTCTATGGTTATGTTCATTTATATGGTTGAAAATAGCCGAGTTCTGTTGTCCATACCTAACTGACCGTTTGTGTTGTATTAATCTCTGGGGAAGTGATTTACCTGTAAATCCGATGTAAGATTGGTCACAGTCCTGGCATGGGATCTCAAATACCCCAGAGTCTTTGGGCGATGTCTTTTGTTGGACGTTAATCAGGGATTTGGCTAAGGTATTTGGGTAGGTTAAATTGCAAAAGGGTGGATTTCCCAAGGGTGTGAGTTAATCCTCTTAATTGTCTCCAGGTGGGGAATTTTGATTTTATTGTTGGGTGTGTCTCTGGTCTTGTCTTTAGGGGGTCGGTAGAAAATTACGTTTGCTTTTTGAATTGCTTTCTCAATTATATGGTCAGGATACTTTAAAGATGAAAGTTGCTTGCGAATTAGTTCAAATTCTTTTTCCAGGAAATCTGGGGAACAAATTCGTAAGGCTCTTAAGAATAGGTTGCTAGCTACACCTATCTTGATAGTATTGTCATGATAGCTAAAGTAGTGAATATATGAAAGTGAGAAACGTTGGTTTTCTGTATATGGTAAATTTGTATTCTGTCGTGTCTCTGATTATTAAAACATCAAGAAAAGGAATTTTTGTTGTCTGTTTCCCATTCAACTTTAAATTTGATGCTGGGCACTAATGCGTTTAATTTTGAGAGGAATTCATTAAAATTACCCCACTTATTATCCAAAATGTTAGTATGTCATCCACGTATCTCATCCACAGCATGTTTTTGGGTTTTATTGCATTTATTACTGTAGTTTCAAAGTATTCCATGTACAGATTGGCTAAAATAGGACTTAAAGGACTACCCATACTACACCCGAATTTTTGCTTGTAGAATGATTCCCGAATGAAAATACGTTATTAGATGCACATAATTCAACTAACTTTATTATTTTGTCAAGTGCCAAAGGGAAATGATCTGAATAGGGGATAATTTTTCCCTTAAAAACTGAAGAACGTCCTGTACTGGTACTTTTGTGAATAGGGAGTCTACGTCAAGGCTTAAAAGTTTTATGTTGTGAAGTGGTATATGTGCTTCTCTGAATTTGTGACAAAAGTCTTCCGAATGTTTGATGTGACTGGGAGAAAAAGTGCTAAAAAAGGAGAAAGGAGGCCAGCTAACCATTTAGAAATTTTGTAATTGAAAGCTCCGGCGCATGAAACGATGGGTCTGAATGGAAGATTGTCTTTGTGAGTTTGGGAAGACCATATAAAGTAGGGTAATTTAGGATTAATTACTTTAAATTTCTCTAATAGTTCAATACTCTTTTGTCTTGGCCAATTAATCTACTTTCCGAAAAAATTCTGTGGGAACGTTCTGGAGGGGATTTTTCGTCAGTTTTTTCGTAAGTATTTGTGTCGCTAAGGAGCTGGTTGATTTTGTCGAGGTAGAAGTCTTTGTCCATTATTACAATTTTGCCGTCTTTGTCGGATCTACTTATTATAACATCTAACTTTTTTAGCGAGTGGATGGCTATCATGAATCTGCGGGGAACAGGATATTTCTTATGAAGGTCAGTTAAAGCATTTAGTAACACTCCTTTTTAAACATATCTCTTCACGGCTGTAGTTTTTTGTCAGATATGAATTTATCAAAAACCACTATGAAGTCTAGGTTGTTTTTTGCGGTCTGGCATAAGGGCAAAGGATAAGCCTAAATTTAAAACTAAATGTTGATTTACAGTAAGGGGGGTGTTGGATAAGTTTAAAACTTTGTCTTGTTGTTCAAGATTATTCCATGCGCTAAATGCTTTAACTGACCTTCATAAGAAATATCCTGTTCCCCGCAGATTCATGATAGCCATCCACTCGCTAAAAAAGTTAGATGTTATAATAAGTAGATCCGACAAAGACGGCAAAATTGTAATAATGGACAAAGACTTCTACCTCGACAAAATCAACCAGCTCCTTAGCGACACAAATACTTACGAAAAACTGACGAAAAATCCCCTCCAGAACGTTCCCACAGAATTTTTTTCGGAAAGTAAGATTAATTGGCCAAGACAAAAAGAGTAGTTGAACTATTAGAGAAATTTAAAGTAATTAATCCTAAATTACCCTACTTTTATGGTCTTCCCAAAACTCACAAAGACAATCTTCCATTCAGACCCATCGTTTCATGCGCCGGAGCTTTCAATTACAAAATTTCTAAATGGTTAGCTGGCCTCCTTTCTCTTCTTTTTTAGGCACTTTTTCGCCAGTCACATCAAACATTCGGAAGACTTTTGTCACAAATTCAGAGAAGCACATATACCACTTCACAACATAAAACTTTTAAGCCTTGACGTAGATAGACTCCCTATTCACAAAAGTACCAGTACAGGACGTTCTTCAGTTTTTAAGGGAAAAATTATCCCCCTATTCAGATCATTTCCCTTTGGCACTTGACAAAATAATAAAAAGTTAGTTGAATTATGTGCATCTAATAACGTATTTTCATTCGGGGAATCATTCTACAAGCAAAATTCGGGTGTAGTATGGGTAGTCCTTAATTTCCTATTTTAGCCAATCTGTACATGGAATACTTTGAAACTACAGTAATAAATGCAATAAAACCCAAAAACATGCTGTGGATGAGATACGTGGATGACATACGAACATTTTGGGATAATAAGTGGGGTAATTTTAATGAATTCCTCTCAAAATTAAACGCATTAGTGCCCAGCATCAAATTTAAAGTTGAATGGAAACAGACAACAAAATTCCTTTTCTTGATGTTTTAATAATCAGAGACACGACAGAATACAAATTTACCATATACAGAAAACCAACGTTCTCACTTTCATATATTCACTACTTTAGCTATCATGACAATACTATCAAGATAGGTGTAGCTAGCAACCTATTCTTAAGAGCCTTACGAATTTGTTCCCCAGATTTCCTGGAAAAAGAATTTGAACTAATTCGCAAGCAACTTTCATCTTTAAAGTATCCTGACCATATATTGAGAAAGCAATTCAAAAAGCAAACGTAATTTTTCTACCGACCCCCTAAAGACAAGACCAGAGACACACCCAACAATAAAATCAAAATTCCCCACCTGGAGACAATTAAGAGAGTAACTCACACCCTTGGAAATCCAACCCTTTTGCATTTTACCTACCCAAATACCTTAGCCCAAATCCTGATTAACGTCCAACAAAAGACATCGCCCAAAGACTCTGGGTTTATTTGAGATCCATGCCAGGACTGTGACCAATCTTACATCGATTTACAGGTAAATCACTTCAGAGATTAATACAACACAAACGGTCAGTTAGGTATGGACAACAGAACTCGGCTATTTTCAACCATATAAATGAACATAACCATAGAATAAACTGGAATATGTCACGTGTAATTTATAGCAGCAACTGCCGGTACAAGAGTCAAATGATGGAATCGGCCTTAATAAAAGAGAAGCAGGTAATGAACATCTCAAAGGGAATTGGACATCAGACATCGTCGACGCAGTGTTCATTCAACCAACGCTTAAGAAGATTAAAGGAAGATTATCAGCGGGGGTGACCTAAATTGGCTTACTTGTGGACGAATCTCTTGGTATAAATACCACCTTTTCTGTAAACTTTTCTCATTCATATCCTGAAGAGAGAGACAGCAGTCTCTGAAATATAGTACTTTTCTCTCTACATTTTGGTGTTTTTATGGGCTCCTTTTATTAGATGGAATTCTGTTGTTACAGAACATTTTTACCAGTCATATATATATATATATATATATATATATATATATATATATATATATATATATATATGTGTGTGTGTGTGTGTGTGTGTGTGGTGTGTGTGTGTGTGTGTGTGTGTGTGTATCTTGCGAAAAAAGGTTTTTATTGTTTACCAAAAATTTGAATGTGGTCAGTTGCCGCCCTTTATAATCCTTTAATTGTCTTGTCCCCGTTTCTGAGCAGTTGGGCTTAATCTTTTTGTAAACCACTTAAATTGTACCCCTGTTTTGTGTGGGGAGGGAAGGTCACTAATTCTTCAGGTGTGTTGGATTCTAGGTACTTATTTCCTTTTTATAATCTCTACCTGTCATTTATACGACCCTTCCTTGTACACTCATGTTGCTATATATGTCAGTCTGCTAGGTAAGGACTTTGAGTCGAAAGATCTTGCAGCACTTCATTGTTTCTCTTTCCTCTGTGGCTTCTTACCTTTATATAAGCCAATAATAATATATATATTATAATTTATATATAATATATCATGTATATATTATAAGTATAATAATAATATCTATATATATATATAATATATATATACATATATATTATACATATATATATATATATATATTATTAATATATAATATATAATTATATATGTATACATATATTTCAGTAAAATATAAAAGTGGGAATGGAATTAACCAGTGCATTATTACTCAAACACGCGAAACACACACACATATTTATAGTATATACGTATATATACTATATATGTGTGTGTGTGTGTTCGCGTGTTTGTTTGAGTTATAATTCTGTGGTTAATTCCATACCCATTTTTATATTTTACTGAGTACGAAAGAAAAACCTTCGAATATGCTGTACTGCATTGGTAAGAGAAGTGAAGAAGAACAATCTTGAATTTAAGGTGCAAAAATTAAACAAGTGTGAAAAACGATATTTCTGACTTCGATATTTTACTACTGAGAATGGAAATATT
>NC_061105.1:49713184-49723184 GCF_015104395.2 Macrobrachium nipponense | reverse complement strand
GGTTCGAAGTTCTCCTTTCAAACCTTTTACTGTCAAAAAATCCATTTCAGCGCTGAATGAGCTCATAGGTCCCAGTGCTCGGCCTCTGGCCTAAATTCTATATTCAAGTCAATTCAGCTCAACGACTCGAGGCACACAAGATCTAAAAGAAGATGGTAAGTCAAGGTAAGTCACAGAGGAGTTTGATTATTTGCGTAGGACAGCAGGATACCTTCTGCCTTTGGGTTGAGAATAAAAATGCCGCTTAGTTTTAGTGTTACTGGAAAGTATGAGATCTAGTTAAGAGTGGTGTATTGTCGAGTGCGGAAAGTTCCGAAAATATGGAATCCTCGATAGTGGACGAATTTACCTGACCTGGAAATTACACGAGCAGTAAAGAAACGACTACGGTTTATCGCAAGGTCAGGCTGCCTCTTTATTTACTGTAGAAAGGTTTATAAAAATCATCAGTGTGGGATCTACTTGTTTTAAGTTTACTACCAAATTAATTATTACTGGTGAAACTTTTATTCTTTTAAAAAAAATGTTCATCATTACTGTTATTTTGATTAAAAGCATGATTAAACATGTCGTTAATCAAAGGATTCACTATTTCGTATCAGTTATGCATTCTTTCATTCATGATTATTCAGATCTTCCGATGAATGTCATTTCTCAGATTTTTTCAAGGTTTTTCAACTAGCTCCGAGAAGTTACTATATGATAATGGTGAGAGTATGATTACCGTCAGCACTATTACTACTACCATCACCTCTACTACTACTACTACTATATAATAATAATAATAATAATAATAATAATAATATAATAATAATAATAATAATAATAACAACAACAACAACTCTCTGTATCAAAACCAAAAGTCATAGATTCGAATCCTGGCAAAGGCGGATATACACATCATCTATAATTATTACCTTTACGAAAAAAAAAAAAATTTGTTCACGGGAATGAATTTGCCATATGAGCGTCATTATTTGATTACCTCAAAATTCCAAAAGAGGCCACATGTAAAAGCATATTTATGAACAGTGTCCAGTTTTTAAGAGAACAGCATTACGTACGTGACCAGTGTATGAAAATAACTATTTCAAATCCACCAAAGTTCTTACAAAATCTGTTGCATACTATTTATAAAATGGAGGGGCTTAATCAACTTTATTTCCATTAGTCAAAATTTATGATTAGGAATACAGGATCTTCGCTCTGTACGAGCATAGAAAGAAATCTCAAATAGTGCGGCTAACGGGGGTTTTATGACATAGGCCTACCCAATATTATTGAATTTGAGTACCAATAAAACTTAATCGTTCTGTCCGGGTAGTCATAAGAACCACCTGAGCCCCAATTTCCTTTCCAATAACTTTATATTTTATGGGTTTAACAATAGACAGAGTCAGAAGAAGGGAGATGCTCACCAATATATCATCTAATCACCCACGCCCGTGAAGTTAGGCCTATGAAGGCGATGGGCCGTTATATGTCCATTTGATGGAGGAATAAGGTAAAGCTAAGTGAAAGAGAGAGAGGGAGAGAGATGTTATGAATCGGGATGACAGAGAGAGAGAGAGAGAGAGAGAGAGAGCTTCACGTGGCTGGCGAAGACGCTTAACAGAGAGGCGATTCTTAAAGGTAAGAGAAGCGATAAGTTTTAAACACCAAATTGAGTACATAAGAACCATTTACATATGTATTTAGACTCGCGGTTACTTATGACGTTCTTCCTAATGCCAACATGATTGCAACATCAAAGATAATGATTATTGCGTGATGAAACGAAACGCCATTTAAGGGAAACAAAACAACTTTAAGAAAGTGTTGCTTTCTTACCGTTTTTGAGGTGTATCGAGTAAAGCGTGGTTCACAGAGGTATTCAGGACAGAAAATCGACACGAGTATGGTTGCAGGCACTGTCACTTAAGCGTTTTTCAAGCACTATCAGCAGCGCAGTATAATGTTACCCGATGGTATGGTCACTTGTGCAATGTGCATGACTCTCAGTCTCGCCAAGTGTGGTGTCAAATGTAGTTTTAGTTTAGATGCAATCACTATGAAAAAAAATCTGTTGTAGATTAATGTTTGCTTTGTTTTTTATGTATTTTGTCTAATATATTTTACATTCACATGAGAAATATTATTTTTGGCGTAAGATCGAATTGTTAGAAGTAAACTCATTTGATCCTGCGTTGCCGGTGCTCAGCCGTGCTCTTCCAAGTTGTAGTCTAAATTGGATTTGTGGACTAGACGTTACGGAGTCAGTTTGGACATAATTCTGGGTCAGATTGCAACCGTCCAATCTTTCGTCGACGATGTAGTGACCCATTACGGGAAAGTTGCCATGTGTGTATAAAAGAAAAAAAGGGGAAAAAAAAGGAGGGATAAAATGCCACTTCGGAGAATATAGTACCGGGTCAGCTACGACGACAAAACCCTGCACCAAACAGCCTAGGCCTATTGTAAAGCCAGAGCTCGTTCTCCTGAAATCGATATATCTGTTGGTGAGTGTGATTCAATTTTTAAACCTGTCTTTCATAGTTGTCATTTTCATTCTTATAAATCGGTTATGACTTGGGGCCACCGACAGTATTGGAATAACGGTGGCATAGCCTACCAAACACGGGCGTCATGTTGACATATATCCTCTTCGGTCTAGGCTACAGATGTCCTGTTAGTATTATGGTGAACATGTATTTCTGATCTGAAAATGATCTTTAGTCATGGAAATATTCGTATTCAGTAAAATGTATGTATTCAGTTTGCTTTCTGAGGCAAACGAAATTTCGTCTTTCTCTATAAAGCGTGTAGCCTATGTATTCAATATTTTTGTCATGGGATTAATAATCATTACCTATCTTTCGTGTTAAAAAAAATAAAAAAGCAACTGTGGAGAGCAGATTTTCGGATCATTGATGTGAAGTATAGAGAATTCTAGTTAGTTTAATATTAAATTAATTTGATCCACACACACTGAACCGTGGCTCGCTTCAATGAACAGTCCGTAGCAGGAGACAGAATGGACCGTTATGTTTCTTCACTTCAAAAGTATAATTGGGTGAAATGTTGCTTGTAATAACGTGAGCCACGATAGCGTAATTATTGTGTTATAATTGGAAATCGTTTTTTAAGTTTCTAATTAGACAAGGGAACGTTGCAAGTTATTAAGGTTCGTTAGCATTTGACATAAAAGACAAGGTAAAAATATATATATTATATATATATAATATATATATATATATATATATGATATATATATATATATATATATATATATATATAGCACTAAAGGGAAGAGTACGACACACTATTTTGATGTTATATCCTACACATACTCCGTTTATTATTTGCCATAGAAGTTTTCTTTTACAACTTTCCTTTACTCAAACTTTCGTATTTTGTAACTTCAAAATGTAAGAAACTGCTACTGGACATGTTAGAGAAATATTATTGATTGATAGGTTATTTTACTCACTGTGAATTCCCTGGAAGAATTCCATTCATACTGTTTCGTTAGCTTTGCGCTCTCTATTTGTAAATAAGCCAATCTTCTTTCGAATCAGGGAAAACGGAAGCAGTAAGAACATCCCAAATCGTGAAAATAAAGAAGCTGCACAGGACGACACAGTAACTTGACAGTTTAGTGTGGGATATGGTGAGTGTTACAACCGCCCATTACGTGCCCTATGATAGTGTTCATTTTTCTTTGATTGTTATCGTAACGCTTCCTCCGAAGCTAACCATCCATTGAGCACCATCTTTTAAGAAAATCATCTCATAAGCCTAAGCCTTAACTGCCACGGCCATATGACTATGTGAGAAAACTCGCAGTGTTTCTACGACTGTAGGCCTAATAATATCCATCAAAGGACGTGATCTCGATTCCATCATTTTCGATTACTCGGGTCTTTGTGAAAGGGGAGTAATCCATAGTAAGTTTTAGGCCCATGATTTTGGCCATTTGGTCTAGGATGTTTGCACGAAATGATTTAATTTAAGATTATCGAAACAGTTGATATATATATGTATGTATATATATATATATATATATATATATATATATATATATATATATATAGATATAAACTTCTTTAGTTTTATCTCCCTTTAGAAAACAGGTATTCAATTTACGGTTGCTATTACAACTCATTCATGTTTGAACTGTGTTTTTAACGATAGGTTTTCATCTCATGACTCTTATTCGTTCTCTCATTTTATTTTCAGAGGCGAATAGCAAGGGATTCCAGATTACAGAACAACGATACGAGAAGAAAGATAAGGAATTATCACGCGCACACACAGTCATAAAAGAGGTGAGCTAATAGAATTACAGACAAAAATAAGTAGATATATTTATGCCCTCCACAAATACTCATTGAATCATTTCATCACGACCAACATAAGGGTATTGTCTCTTTATTGACCACATCCAGTCAGGTCAGCTCTCTCTCCTGTCTTGGCTGTGACTGAAGTCACAATCGTCAAACTTTGTTACCTCATTTTGTATTTTGTGAAACAGTCTGGTTAGCATACAAGGTGTCATTTAATTGTCGGCTGAGATCATCTCTGCAGTTATTTCACCATAAGCTGTTTGGTTTCGCGATTACTAAATCTAGAAAAAATTCGTGATTTCATTCATTTTTCATTTCATTCATTCAGCTTCCAGTAGGACAATAACATTATCACCATCATATTTTGTTATTCATGAGAATACAGATACGTTATCATTAGTTTTATTATTACTATATATGCAGCTTAAGATAATTTTATTTAATGTAATAAGGTTACACAGTGCTATTCCCTAAAAGAACGAGAAGGAGCGAGGTAAAGGTAAAGGTGAAGATACTGGGTAAATCAGTTTTTTGTAGGCAGATCGCCATGCCAAACGAAGAATGTGGTTATAGTTGTAGTTCTTGTAACCCCATCCCATATAGAAGCGCTTTTATGAGCAACCCTTTCGTGGGGAAAATCATATATATATATATATATATATATATATATATATATATATATATATATATATATATATATATATGTGTGTGTGTGTGTGTGTGTGTGTGTGTGTGTGTGTGTGTGTGTGTGTGTGTGTATGTATAGTCAAAGCACAGTTGGTCCCTGAAGTACTTAAATGTCTACGTGTGCTAGACGGTCCCCAAAGTTTCTTTCTTAATGAAGGTCATTAAATATTTCGGGTTGCGTGGTTTTATAGTTCTTCTTCCCATAAGAGTTTCTGGACAATTTCCTTGTGATCGAGAAGAAAGTGATGGTTCTCATCTCTATCGAGATGCAAGTGATGGTTCTCGATTTAAACGAGCGGAAAATAACGAGTTCTTCGTTGGAGCGACATCAGTGTTATTTGCGTTTAGGCAAATGGGAAGCATGTGATGGAGGTTGAAGATGGAAAATGAGCTGTTTAGTGTCGAGTTTTTCTTAAGCCTTTAATTGTCGATTTAAAAAAAACTTCATTGATATACTTGATATTTTAATTGGCTTTTATGGCTAGTTTTTCAACTTTGTTTCCGTTTTTGTTATGAGTGGAGGCTGAATGTCGGAAACAGAACTGAAGAAGTATTGTTCTCTTCACTGGGATCTGTGGTCATTTACACATTCGTGAGCAAAAGCAGTCTATTTCCTAAATTGGTTAATTATAGAAATTCATTATTAACATGCAATATATTTCAGGTAAATCGTCTGAAAGATGCATTTTAAAACATATCAATCTATTTCTTATTAGTTAGCATGTCTCTTTGTCAGTCTGTGGGCTAGTCTTTATATACAGCACTGGAATTGATTTGCTTAGTAACAGCAAGGCTGCGTGAATATGCTAATGAGAATGAAATGTATTGTTTCAGTAAAGGAAATCCTTTAATTGCCCATTGCTGAAACTCTCTCTTTCAATTTTTGACAATTTGAAATCAGCGTTCCAAAAATACATTTCTCTTTCGAAACATATCCTGGATTTATTGTGTCCGTGCTTCGTTGTCAGTGGAACAAAAGGGAACCAAAGTCATTATGACCCAAAACCTAATGAATCAGAACTCGGAAAGTGCAATTGAAATGTTCCTGTAAATTGCTGTCTGGAAAAGATGGAAATTATAAATTTGCCGGAACAAATTTTCCTGGAAACAATGGAAGGGCCTCCCTCTTATTCCAGAAGCCTGCAGGAGATTAATGTGTTTGATATATATATATATAATATATATATATATATATATATATAATATATATATATATTATATATATATATATATATATATATATATAATATATATATACATACATATGTACAGTGGTGCTCAAATCTATTGCGACATTATTCTTTTTGTATCGTCCAGATTCTCAGAATCAACGTGACGTTGCCAAGTATAGTGCTAAACTTTTTTTTTTATTTGTAATGTCACACATTCGAAAAGTTTGCGAATTCACAGCTAGACCTATTTTCCTTATGGTTAAATGGATATGATCCCTTTTATGCATTAGTATAATTTGTAATCTATGTGATTTGAACTGATTTTTATTTTTTTACGTTGTTCAGTTCAAATTGCGGTGTGATAAGGCTATCGGTGCCAGCAATGAAGGCACACTTAACATGCTCCTCGGACTGGTCAACATAACCACGTCTGCAGCATTATAACAGTAGACCTAATAAGCTCAGCAGTCATAACAACAATTTCAAAGTAGGAATGTGAATTAAAACAAGTTTTCTTTGAATGTTGAAGTTTTCGGCTGTGTTTAAGCTGCCTGTATGTCGCAAAATATTTTATAGGCCTAAAAAATTAATCTCAGCCTTCTGAGTTGTAATCTGTTACTGATGAATTTATTCGTAGAGATTACCTGTTCTTTGAGGAATACAATAGGAATATAAATTACAACCACTTTTCTTTGAATGTCGAAGTTTTAGGCTGTGTTTAAGCTGCCTGTATGTTGCAAAATGATTTATAGGACAACAAAAATAATCTAAGGCTTCTGAGATGTAATCTATAACTAATGTTTTTAATTGTAGAGATTACCTGTTCTTTGGGGAATGAAAGATGATGATGATTTTGGTATTATGTAGAAGAAGGCTATTAATCGAAATATAAGTATTAATATCAAGGCGTATGGAGCACTTGTTTTTCAACTGGTTTAAAAATATTATTTTCTTAAAAGTCCTTCTGCTCCCTTTTGGTGTATAATTAATTCTTTCATGAGGTAACTTGAAATGCAAGAATGTGTAGATAACCTCATTTGCTTTCTGGCCAGAAATTTTTAATAGAGAGATGTGAATGTTAAGTGAAAAGTAAAGAAATCTAACAACTAGGCCTAGGAATAATATCTTGGCTTTGACAGTAGAATAATTCCATAGGCGAATACTTGCTAGTATGCCATCATTTTTGAAATATTTAAGAAATATAACAAATAATTATGTATGAAAATCCAAATATTCCTCTAACACATATAAAGTAATGTTTTCAAGATAATTTCATGGTCGCTACTCATTGTAGACCTACTCTTGTTACACCGGGTGGTTGTTGTTGCACCGACACTAATGATACGTCACACATGTTCCCCTCACACGTTGATATCGGTGGGAGCATTCTGCTTTTGTATATACACATTTTATTTTTTTCAGCGTTGAGGTGTAAAAGCAATCAAATAGGACTATTTCAAATTTTATGTTTGCATCGGAAGCATTATTAATGTTATGGCATTTTTTTCGTTTTTTATTTAACATTTGAACTGAGGTTTGATGACGACTTCGTTTGGTCAAATGATTCAGCGATGAGTGAACGAAAGTTTTGAAAATGTTTTGTAAGAGTTTTTTCTGAAATTTGGCTACACGTGACATTTTCTTACAGTTTTGAAATAAATGACAGATTTCACTCTATGAAACATATTATGGCATTATTGTATGCAATAATCGCGTTTTCGCATTGAAATAATAGATAAATATGGAGCATGATAGGTTGCCAGTTAGTGAATTTTGAACGAAATCCTATGGAGTCATGTCGCATGAGATTTGAGCATCAATGTACATTCATACATACATACATATACATACATACATATATATGTATGAGTAGTATCACATTACCGTGATTCATATACATACACCGAGCTATCAAATGTCCTTTAATATCTAATCCGCTCTACCTCGGAATTAATATATTTTCGTATATGTTAACCGAAGTGGAATTTTTTAGTCAATAAGAGATTTGTTGGCTCACGGGCGCAAACCATTGAACCCAACAAATCCTGGACACACAAATGAAGCTTCAAACCACACCGCCACTGTGCGTCCTGGATTTATTGGGTTCGATGGTTCGCGCCCATGAGCCGACAAATCTCTTATCAACAAGAAAATTCCCCTTCGGTTAACATACATGAAAAACAATATTAATTCCGAGGTAGAGTGAATTAGATATTAAAGGAATTTGTAGTCGATGTATAATTATATATATATATATATATATATATATATATATATATATATATATATATATATATATGTGTGTGTGTGTGTGTGTGTGTGTGTGTGTGTGTGGTGTAGAATGTGTTTATGTCTATCTGTCTTCGGCATGTTTACAGATTAGGCAACGCTTTGAAAAGAAAACATGATGAAATTAACAAATAAAGATAGTTACATAAATGTATAAAGAGTTCCTGTAGGTTTCATTTTCAATTACCTGTCTGCAGCTCCGTCTGAGGACTGCCCTAGTTATGTAGTCTGCCGTTTGCAAAACTACCACAGTTCACAGACAGACGGAGCAACAGCCAGATGGCTGAAAAGGAAGCCTACAGGATTTTTTCAACATGTATTTTCACTTCATTCTTATTTTTGTTTTGAATGTGTTGCATAATCCTGAGGATTGTCGCGATGTCTGTCTCCGGTGATTGCTTGGGGGACTTTAAAGACGCTTTGTGCAGCAGAGTTTAATGAGTTTTCTCTCGCGATTCTTTTTTTTTTTTTTCTACTTCTTAAGCTGCTTTTGAGAAAATCCGTGAACGGAACTTAGATTTTTGGGATTTAATCTTTTCTTGGAAACAAGAGAGAAAGGAGAGAGAGAGAGAGAGAGAGAGAGAGAGAGAGAGAGAGAGAGTCTTTTACAATATAAATTTCATTTTTAATTTCCCATCGTCACTCTTATGGATCGAAGTGACAGGAGTATTAACTTCGCAAAAAAAAAAGAAAAAAAAAAAAACTCTGTCGGAGAGAAAATGTGTAAATTTGAAACATTTTTGTGGTTTACAAAGAGAAATAATAAACAATTATTATTTACAAGAGATAAAGAAATAAGGCTAATAAACCCTAATTGATCCGAATTTTCGGTTCAAGTGTCTCTCTCTCTCTCTCTCTCTCTATCATTTACGGTTATGTTGGTGTCTAATAAGAATTATTCTGTACAATTTAACCAATTTCTATGTTTTAATTTTGTTGCTGCTGTTGAAAGTTGAATAACTTGCAACAATCCTCGAGCTACGACACCCAGAAAAAAAAAAAGTACCAAAATATTTTATCCTCTAAAATTTCCACAAGAATAAGGCTCCATTTTTCAAGATACTTTATCATTATTTCGAAGATTTTGTTACAGTCTGAATTGCCTTGAAGGCTGGAGACGATATCTCATTGAAAACGTTTCTGGGTGAAAACGTTTTTGAAGTCTGCTGTCTTTTGGGGATTCATTGAGACGTTGAGGCATTGGATCGGCTTCCCTCAAGTGATTGTAAAACACGATCATTTTTGGTGGTGGGGGGTGGGGAGAAGTCCTCCTTCTCTTTTCTCTTTCTTCTTTTGCGATTCTGCTTCGTTTTCTCCTCTTTTGTAGAAGGATTTTGTTAAGTCAGTTACATCCTTTTTATTTTTTTTGTTTTTTTTCGGAATTATCTTCTTTCTTATAGGAAGAATGGAAGAGGGTGTCTTTATTCTTAATGTGTATGAGTCTTTTTCCTTTTCGGGAAGCACAAGGAAAATTTGATCCTTTCCTCTTGTCTCTGTCAGTCTTGTCTTCAGGCCGAGGAAAAAGAT
>NC_061105.1:49698184-49708184 GCF_015104395.2 Macrobrachium nipponense | reverse complement strand
GTTCATATCCACACACAAGGATCCACAACTTCCTGCTAGACGATTCTCTGGCTTGGACACCTCACTTGCTGAGTAGACTGAGAAACCTGACTTAGCTGTTGGAGTGTATTATATGAGCAGGTATAATAATAGTAGGATAAATGAAATATGCGTTAGATTACTGGAATTCCTTTAATCATGAGAGAAATATAAACTTCTTTTTGTTAAAGGAAATAGTATGTGTTATTTAGCGGATTTTTTTGCTAGCTAGCAACATTAATGTCGTTTTTTTTAAGACGTAGGTAATTCGCAGGCATGTTGAAACAACTGAGTGGAGGCAATTTTAGTTTGTAAAACTGGTATTTTCTCTGAAGAAGGTATAGTTAAATTATTATTAATTTTTTTAAATACACCCTCTCAAAGAATTATCTTTTTTTTTTTCGACCAGCATCCAATAAACCCCAGAAAAACGGGCAGAAGCAAAGACGCACTCGAATAGGAAAACGTCTTTCCCGACGAAAGGAAGAAGAATGGGACATGTGCTCTCGATTTCCGTTCTCGTTTGTCCCCATTCACTACACGCGAGAGAGAGAGAGAGAGAGAGAAGAGAGAGAGAGAGAGAGCCCATCGTATTACATAATGTCTTTTGGATTTCCTCTCTACGTTCTTCTTCTTTTCCATCTTCCTCTACCCGGTATTTCAGACAAAAAATTCACTATTTCTTTTCACACCACTGTGCGTCTTCATAAAGCTTCGTCGAATAGGGACGGAGAACGACCGATTAAGGGGAAAAAGTGAAGGGGGGTGTGGGGGTGGGAAGGGACGTTCCTCCTGAAGTGGGAGTGGGTGGAGGGTTTCTTCAGTAGCACAGCTTCGCATTCGGGTAGAATCTTTCAGGAAAAGTTGACGATCGTTGAAGAAGAGCAATCTCAGGGAAACATGTGTGAACCATTGCTTCTTCCATGATGGCCCGCATAGGATCCTCACCACCTTAGGATGCTTCTATATTTAGGCTCAGTATTATTCTTATTTCTCTTCTTGATTACTCTCATTTTTTCCGTTTCTTCTTGTTTTGCTGATTGGTAAATGACGTTGTAGTTTCATTTTACATAAATAGGAGAAAAGGGCGCAGCTATTAAGAGAGCGATTATTAAAACATATGAACTGTTTCGGTACAGTTGGAAAGATGATGTATATGGTATTTATCAAAATTTTTATCTGGTGTGCAGTTTCATAAGGAATCTCATGCTTTGCTGTTTCTCAAAATTACATTCAATATTTCTATCAATTCTATGAAATAACTGTCTCTTCTAGTTAGCAAACTAACCGTTGGTTAGGACCTTGAAGTTTGCCAAACAATTACTTGTAACTCACCAGTATTAGTTCGACACTTTGTCAAATATTTTTAATAACTATTTTCGCTGATATCAAAGCTTAATATTCTCTCTCTCTCTCTCTCTCTCTCTCTCTCTCTCTCTCTCTCTCTCCTCTCTCTCTCTCTCTCTCTCATACACCTACGTGAAACATACTTAAAAAAGTTATTATCTAATTTATCTGTCCATTTTCAGCTTTGCAATACTGCTAATTAATTCCATCCGAAGAAAGGACATTGCACGAGTGTTTTCTCCGCGTTCTTGGGTGTAATTACACTTGATTAAAGTTTAAATAAATATCCAGCAACCCAGAATGATACACAGAAATAATTGGAAAAGAATACGCGATAAAAAGTCTTCGGATTTGAGAGAAACTATAAGTTCTTATATAAATAAATCATGCATATTTTAAGAATATTTACAATAAATTGAATTTTCTTCTATTGCCATTTTCTGAATCTTGTATTTACAGTTAGTGAGTAAGTGATGCTTATAACAGTATTTAATTTTGTATATGTACTATGCATATAATATAATATGGGAGGCTGGAGCATACACTCAAACAGTAGACATAATGGAGATCTGGAAAGGCATTCTGTATTGTATACATAAGGTGAAGGCCGACGTTTCGGTATCGCTTGACTCACGGTCTATAGACCTTGGCTTGATACATTTTCCAGGCGCTGAAAAAGCTATTAAAAATAAACACACACACACACACACACACACACACATATATATATATATATATATATATATATATATATATATATCTCATATATATACTATATATATATATATATATATATATATATACTATATATATATATATATATATATATATATATATACATATATATATATATATATATATATATATATATATATATATATATATATATATATATATATATATATATATATATATATATATATATATACATATATGATATATATATATATATATATAATATATATATATATATATATATATATATATATATATATATATATATATATATATATTATATATTTGTATATATGTAAGTGTTTACATAATAAAAATATGGAATGTTAGTCCATATATATAAAAGATTGCTTGCAGGAATGTGATCAGACTAGAGACGCTAAAGATGACGTATACAATACGTATGTAGGCTAAGGTGACATGCCGTCACCTGTAGTCATTCAATTGTTTATAAACATTAGTCCAAGCTCCCTGCTTGAGACAACTACCCCGACCTATAATTCAAACGGCCTACGTGATCTGTAGCGTGTCTCATTTGATTGTGTGTTCGTATGTAACTATGTCATCTGATAGTATGTTCATATGTTCGAGCTACTATCTGCTTCCTTCATAACTTGAACAGAGATGTAGAACAGGCCAGAACAGAGTTAGCTATCGTCATTAGAAGACCTGTACCTCTTTACCTAAGCTTTATCATGTAGAGGAATAGGATTAGCCATCATCATTGGCAGAAGCGATCAAGCTATCGTTATTAGAAGACTTGCTAAAATCATATCTGATCTTCAGCATGTAAAACTTCAGAATTATATTCTACTTTTTATACTTCGTGTTTTCTACAAGAACCTCCTCACCATGAGTTTAACACATCATCGTCATAATCCCGACTTCGTAAGTGATCTACAAACCCCCCAAACACTCCATTGAAGATGGAAGTGCAATACCAACCGACTTAGCGTATAGATTATCGCAAGTCTAACATTACCTCATAGGGCGCCTTATCATACAAGGCACAAGCCCTAATATTGGTGGCAGTGGACCAGAAGAACTCTACAACTTCTCCGAAGAAACATCAGAATATGAAGTATCATATAAGAACTCTTCAACGACGACGAAAGCAGCAGATTCTTCAAGCAACTTATTTTCATCGTTTAGTGAGCGACTTCAGAAAACAACAAGAACTCTTTAACGACGACGAAAGCAAGAGATTCTTCAAGCAACCTTAGTATCATCGTTAGTGAATAACTTCAAGAAACAAAAACCGACGTGTCGTTTTTCCTACGACAACGCAAGCTTCGTCTCTCATTAGAATCATTCAAGAAAACATCGTTAGTGAGCGTTTCCGGCACTCCAAGAAACAAACCGAACGCGTCTGCAGCATCGGATCTTTCAAGGGCTCGAATCATCGAAACAACGCGCACTGGGGGAAACTGAAGCCAAACCAGGTCATCCGCTAAATAGAGAGGAGGACCAAGGCCGTGTGTCGTTATCGGAACACCGTGACTTCCCACAAAAGCAAGCTAAGTACAATTTTTTATTTTTTTTTCATTGGAGTAACTTTGAGTGTTTCCTTTTGCAGGGCGAATTTCGTTATTCCTGTGGCTGAAGTTACGAGACATTCTTAATCTTACTTTTTTACAGAAATTATCTACATCATTGAGATTTCGCTACTGCGAGTTTTTTTATCTTTGAGTGTCTGTTTCCAGAAGTTCTACTGAAATTCATAATCATATACTATGTTAATTTTTATCATTTTGGGTGATTATTAAATCCTTACGTAACAAATCATATTAAACAGTGAATATGCGTTTTACGCAGTGGACGGTCTGTATTTATACAGATGCATGGATAGGGTCGTTAAGCACCGTAGTGATTAGAAAACACACAAAAAACAAGTGGAACACCCGTACAATCTATATAAATTAGAGGTAACTATTTCGGGTCATGACAATAAATGCTCCTTTGCAAAGTCCCGATCGCAGTTTTCAGCCTTGAGTTTTTGAGTTATATAAAATATCGAACCTCAATGACTCAACTTAACTTTAAAAATATGGCTGGATTGCAAGGAATAACATGTCTGTAAAAAAAAAAACTTTTCATCAGGCTAAATGCGCTGACCAGGATCCCTCACTATTTCAAATTTTAGCAAAGAATGAAGTACAAACCAGTTAATATTGAATGCAGTAGTGATACAACTTGTCTTATTAGTAATCACTCAATTCCTAATAGTTCGTCATTCATTGTTTTATACGTAACCAGCAACATAATGCTAAAAACACACAATACGTTGCCGATGGTAATAAAGAGAAGGATCCTAATTATTACAAAGAAAAGAAATAGAAACAGTAGCCCGTTCAGAATCAAAACAAGCAAACTCGGTTACTGTGTCACCTAGTCAAGCGGTCAAGGTTAGTTAAATCTGCCGAGTGTTTCAAAGCATAGGCAAATTCCACACAATAGGCGACTCTAGCAGAGTGGGGGGGAAAAGCGATGTTGGTTTCATACATGCCAATATCTTTTTAAATTAAAAAGGATTTTTTCCTATGAAAAACACACGACCGTTATAAGGTAATCAAAGCAGGTTTTCGTTTTTTTTTTTAATACGTAAGTTATTATAAGTAGTGGTGGATAAAGCCCGACTGTACGCGCCGTAAAATTAGAATATCTTGTTTATTTAGTTACTTTACACTAATATCCTGTATTTACGGACTCACCGTCTGTTGTTCGAACTTCCCTAATGAGAAGTCCGGATAAGCGAGCGTTTACAGATACCTCTATAGTTATAAAAACATTGATCTGTATCTAGTGTAATTGTAAGATTCATCTAGGGGTATACAAAATATTATCTTACATCCTGCAAAATAAGGCGTGTTTATCAAAGGAAAATCCTATAAACCTTCAAACATATTAAAATCCGTTTTGAACAAAAATGAGACAGTTAATCAAATAATAACTTATATACAAAGGAACTATACATTTGTCTCATAAATCGTAACATTGTTCAAATGACCCAACAGAATTCTCCCCACAACCGCAGTCGCACTTTGCACGCAAAATCTCGAGAAGCATGCACCCTCGAATGTCTTAGTGTGTAAAAAAGACTTTGCTGTGGGAAATGAAATTTTAATCCTTCCGACACTCTGAAATATAACGATTTCCGCGAACAAAGCCCTAGACACGGTTGACTCGCTGCAAACAAGTTAAATATAAGTAATCCACAAAAAACCTATACATATCAAAGCATCGCATTTCTTTTATTGTTGCTAATTTTTAATCCCCGCCCAACCAGTCGTGGATGAATCTCTCTGATAATCTATCTAAGTAATATCAATAAAGTCATTCAAGCAGAGGTGATTCAGCAGAAATTTTTTTTTGATCTTTACCTGAATACCAGGAAGTTTCTCCACTAGCGAGTGATCTCTGGGAGAAAAACGGATGTCATTGAAAACAAAATACGGTCTAAGGACAAACAAAGCTATATACGTACCTTCGTATAGACTCCCAAATCAATTTCAAATAGAGATTAAATGACGAAGTTGAAATATGTTTTAGTAATAGGAGCCATTAGGAAATCACAAATAGCCCTATAATTTTCCCTCAAAACGTCATGCCATAAAAGATCGGACTTGGCGTAATCTGCGTAGATTCTGTCGCTTAAACAGGAAACGACTTCCGATAGTTTCCAGTGCGATGTACCGACGACATCTTATCTCTGTTAGGTTAGAATAAATTTTTTTCACCAACTTGGACTTACTTAAATGCTTTTATCCAGATACCATACCTAAGTGATTGTATCCTCATACACCGTTTTCAGCACACTCAGGGGACATTATCAAATTTTACGTAAGCCTCCGGCTTACGTTGCACCCCAATTACAATATAGTGTTTGGAGATTTTTTAGGGGATACCCTACATGCCTATATGGATGATCTTGTAATCTTTTCTAATACCTTAGAAGTACATTCACATAAACTAGAGCTAGTGCTACAGAGACAAAGACAAATAATCTCAGAGTAAAATATCTAAATGTGAGTTTTTAAAAACCGAACATGTTTATCTAGGTTTAATGTGTCTAGTCAAGGTCTTAAACAAAGGAGTCCATGTAAGGTGTCGGCTATTCATACTTTCCCGGTACCTATTAACGTAAAAGGGGATACAGCACTTTTGCGCTGTAGTGGGTATTACAATCGTGTAAATATGTAACTCTTCAATCATGACAGCTCCTTTAAACAGATCTCACGAAGAAGAGCGTAGATTTATTATGGTCTAAAAAGCATCAACAGGCGTTCGATATCTTAAAAGCGGAATAATGCAGCTCACCTAACTTAAAATCCCTGATTTAAATAAGGAAATTTTTTTTTTTTTTATTGCAACAGACGCCTCAGACCAGGGGTAAGAGTACTACTTCAGTAATATGATAAACAGTTCTTTCCTATAGCTTTTTATTCACGTAAACTAAAAGTGCCCTTTGAAAGTAAATATGCAGTAATAGGCAAGGAAGGGCTAGGTATCTTTAACACTAGTACATTTTAAGTTCATAATCTATGGCTATCCTGATAAAGTCTTTACTGAACATGAGGTCCTTTAACGAGTTTTTCAAAGGCTTTAATCACAGTCCAAAAGGAACTCGGTGACAAATGATCATTCAGGTCTTTGGAGCCAAGTTACGATATCTACCTGGGAAAGCAATTATCATAGCTGACGCATTATCCCGCACTCCCGCACCATACAGCAAATGGACTAAAAGATATAGAAACATCCGTGCCTATTGTTAAACCGTATCTAAACAAGAAAATTCCTTAACACCCAAGAGATCGCGAGCATTGAATATCTCGGGGTCGGAGCGCAGAACTGTTACAAACTGAACAAAGCAAGTGTCAACAGCGATAAGCAAAGCAATAAACACCAAACAATAAACACTTCGAAACGGAAAACCAGGGTCATGGCTAGGCAAAAAACAATAAGCACTTCGAGCAGAAACCCTAAAGCAAAAGTATATTTATAGTATGTGTATCAGAATAATGTAATCAAATGTAATGTTATATGTAGGTTGTGACGAGGAAAACCCGAAGAACACAGCAGAGGACTAACGACCAGGTAGTAATAATAATCTCTTTCATACCAATCGTCATAAACTGGTTGCATTCCGTCATCCAGGGTTCCCATATGTCACAGAAAGCCATCACTGTTTTACTGGGCTACAATGCTTACAGATATAAAAAAGCACATAACTGATTGTAACACGTGTCATGAAAACAAGGGACACACTAAGACACCTGTCAGTTTAAGGGCCTATCCTGTGCCAAATCAATCCTTGAAAGAATATACGTAGAATTATTAACAGAATTACGAGTCTGACAGAGGGAATACACACTTCTTAGTGTTAATAGTTCCTTGCACGTTATATAGAATTAATAGCACTAAAAACAAAAAAAAACACCGCATTGAGTGCGTTAGGAATATTTATGAGAGCTAAATCAGTAAATATGGAATTCAACACATTATAATCTGTGACGGGTCGGGTGGTGTAAATCAATAATAATCTCCAATTAACACGTTGTGTGAATTCTTTCCATTAAGAAAAACCAATAATATATTTTATCACCCAGAGTCAATCGGTTTTGGTAGAATAACTGATAATTAAATAGGAAGTGTCAATGTCTTACGAGTTACAACTCGTGATATTGGAGTCCGAACTGGATTATAGCGGTTCTCGCGGTTTTAAATACCTTTATCATTTATATCTTGTATCTATAGAATTGATGCCGCAAGTAGCCTTATACGGTACGCCGCTAGAAACACTTTTCCACATATTCAAGACCAACCATTAATTTATCAAATATATATAAAAAGATATATAAATAAATAAATATAAAAAAATAAAATAAATATGGATACAAGTGGAGTCAATATAATACACTCCGTAAGAAGTCGGAAGGGTTACAAATTATAATAAAAAGGAATCACGATAAAATCAATAAGCAAAACGTAACCATAGATTAATTAATATCCAAATATATATGCGTATATATTTAGTAATGACAAATAAGCTAAAAGTTCAAATACTTATCAAAACCTACTGACATATTGTCTGTCCCGGTGATTTATATTCGTAGTCAATGAAAAAAAAAAAATAAAAAAAAAATAATAATAATAAATGAATAAATAAATAAAATAAAATAAAAGAGATTTTAAAGTCAGGAAGTCTAGAAGTGAAAATGTTATCTATGAATAATCCTATATGGAATCTTATACAGGGCTAATAATATATATAGAATTTTGTATGGAAACCTTTTTCATTAGTTTCAATAAGGAATATTTAATTTAACATAATCATGCAGTTTTCCAACATGAAACTAATATATTGTTCAATTTTGGTACTGTTTTTTTTTCAGACATTCTTCTCATGTGGGTCGAAGTATTAAACAAAAAATTTATCCTAAAGTCGTATTTATTACAGCAAGTAACGTAACTCTTAGCTGGCTGAGAGCAATCTCCTGCCAAGTGACGACGTCGTCATTGCCGTATCAGCATTTGTTCCTTTTTAACCTCAAAATAATCTGCTTACACAGGCTTCATCTGTGTGTCGTCTCTGCTTGCAAAAGCAGATTGACTGGAGAAAGGAATGCTAGCCCGAACTTTTCATGGGCAAGGCAGACATTAGGTACAGGTGTCTATCGGTGTGCGCAATGCAACTTGCAATCAGTTTTAAAAATTAATCAAACAAAATAAGGAAATAGAATTTTCTATAACATCAAAATGAATTAATTTTTTCTGACCTCATAGACATTTAGAAGTATCACGATATGGATATGGATTATTTACTTGCACATTAGCTTATTACAATCCAGGTAAATCACATTCATGGGAAAATGTTACATTTTCTTGAAAAACCCAAAGTTTATATAGAAATTAGTTACATAGTGGGTTTTTCGTTGCATCTCCTACCTATTAATAATGTTTTTAAAAGTTAACCTCAAAGGATGCGCACGAGAAAATTGAATATGAAACTTTTGTTATGGGCACATAGAATCATGATTAATCTTCTCTTTGACTCTTATGTTGCCTGGCAATCTTACAATTAGCTCCGTTTTCCACTTCTTTGTCTAGTAACTTACTACCAGTAATATCGAATTTTCTTTGAGATGCGTAATGATATCTATTTATTTTTATAATTATGGATATTTTTACAGTCATCATAGACCTGGATAGGTTCACTCATTGTTAATGCCATGGATAAAAAAGTTTGTACAGCTGACTCTTTTGAATTCCAAAATATCAGCGAATTCATGTGGGGTTAAGTCTGGTTCTAAATGGCTCTCTTCCCTCCCCTGTATTTGGATGTCGTCTGAATTTACTTTGCCCTTGTGACAAGTATAATTTCACTTGCAGGCTGATTAATGGAACCTAGTTACAGTATCCTGCAGTACGAGTAGTTCACATCGCAACTTCAAAAAATCGTTCGTCGCTGCGGATGACTCAGTCAAGTAACAACCGCCTACAATGTGAAAGGAATTTCTGGACTTCTTCGTCCGACACCGTATCTCGTCGTTAATCTCGTTTTAATGCGGAACGCTCCGGCGGCTGTCGGAAATCGACTACAAAAAGGGACATACTTCGACAAATTACGACCCGAAGGATATTCAACTCTACTTTGGCTGGCGAAGGACTCGTGCTGGGATGTTTTTTTATTCATCGCGAACGTAATCGTGTAGCTTAGGATGCAGAGAATAAGTATGAGCGCAAAATAGAACGTTGGACCCGCCCGAGGCAAATTTTCCCCTTGTTTTAAACCCTGTGAAATAGGCCGTTTCATTGGGCTATAGGTGGTTGTCTGGACTGTGTAATGGACGAAAAGTTGTTCGAACGCTAGTTAAAAGTGAAGTAGTATAACGGCCTCGGT
>NC_061105.1:49672479-49684979 GCF_015104395.2 Macrobrachium nipponense | reverse complement strand
ATTAAGTGTATATAATCTCACAAGGTTGATTTAAGTAATTTTCTAGTTTATAATAAATATTGTTAAGTTCTCTTCGAGTTTCTGTTTCCGTTCTTCCTTGTCACTGAGGTACATGTACTGACTGCAATCTTTATAAATATAAAGACCTAAAAAGAACCTATACTACAACCTGGGAGGTTGTAACATACGCCAATGAAAATGTATAAACAAAATTGGTCCATTTGAGACTTAAGGTTTAAGACGAAGATGGCAAGATAGTGTTATGAATAACTCCCAAAAGGAAATTATGGAAGTTCCATATGTAGCTGAGATAACGTTCAATATGGCTTGGGCGTGATAATGACAGTTGGGCCCTGTTGGGAACTACGAGAGGTGGAAGACCCAGGTCTATTTGGCTGAAAACTCTGAGAAGGGAGGCTGGAGATGAGTGGAGATTTTTGGAAGATAAAGAACTAGCAGGAAATTTATTGTAGAACTCACCACCGACTCTTTGCGTCAGGTGGTGTTGGAGTCGATGGTCATGATGACGAAGATAGTAAATGCAGTAGTATGCAATTCTTCATGAATATAAAACACGTCAGTCTATAACTTTTTTTTTTTACTCCTAACTGCGATATGCCAGACATAAACATTGTTGTGAATTTATAAAGCTCTATATTATTATTTTCATAGATGACAAGTGATTCACAAAGTGTATTCTTGCGTGATAATCATCACAAAACAATAGCAGAGAACTTCCCTCCTTTTCATCTTGAGTGAGTATCAGGTCGAGATAGCTACTGTCAATTATGTACTAAAGATCTTCACTTAATATAGTAGATTCACATCGCCCTTGCATCTGATGTCTAGGCCCGTCCCTTACGACGCTCCTGATTGGCTGTTGATAAGCCAATCACAAGGCTGGAAACTCTGTCTCTCACGAGAGTTCACATAAGCAGGATGTAAGTTCCATCTCTCCTGAGGGATACTTTTGAAAGACTTATCCCTCAGGAGAGGTGGAGCATACATCCTGCCTATGTGAACTCTCTCGAGAGACTGAGAGTTTCCAGCCCAGAGATTGACTTATCAACAGCCAATCAGGAGCGTCGTAAGGGACTGGCCTAGACATTAGACGCACGGGTGATGTGAATCTACTATAGGCATTAAATTGATACGGTAACTCAGTTTGCCTACATAAAAGCCTGCGATAACTGATGTCCTCTCTCTCTCTCTCTCTCTCTCTCTCTCTCTCTCTCTCTTAATTGGCGACAGAATAAAGGAATGAATCCTAAACGCTACAAAGCTCATGTTTTCATTGCTCTCCCTGACTTCGTTTCGTAAAATCCATTTTCTCGACTGAGTGATGAGGCCTTTTCCATCCAGGAGGTGAAACAGTAAAGAACATTGACCCATTTCTTTTTCTCTTCAGCGACGACCTTCCAGTTGGGGACGCTGTTTCCTTAGTTCCGGAAAACCTGGAATGAGATCTGGCTGCTTCCAGGAACGACATCTTTAGTTATTTAGCTCTTCATCCATTACCTGGAGACAAAGCTTTACATTTCATTCGCGTGTATGTGTGTGTTAGCGCGTGGAGATATTTAAGTCTTCTTTAGTTATATATTCTATTTTCATCAATTCTGTTATTTAAATTTAAAATATTTTTAAAACGCGCTGTTATCCGCAGGCAATGATGTTCCCGAAGACGCGATCACTGGGCGCCTCCCAAACAACCTCTTCACGATACTACTGCAGCACCAATGATGCCGTTTCTTGCATTGCGCTGAGAAAGAGAGAGAGAGAGAGAGAGAGAGGCAGAGAGTTGACGAGAGAGACGAGAGAGAGAGAGAGAGAGAGAGAGAGAGAGGTGGTGTGCTTGTTTGAGTAAAGAGAAAGCCGATCTTGGAGTTTACTTTTGCATTTCGCTGGATGGCTAAAAAAAATGGTGAGGCCCCTTTTTCGTATATTTTTTTGATATATATATATATATATATATATATATATATATATATATATATATATATATATATATATTTGAATCATTTATAATGTATGTATGTATGTATGCATGGATGTATGTATAAAAATGTGTGTGTGTGAATTGTCGTCACTTGTAACCTGACTAACTTTCTTACGTCCACAAGTATTAAACCAAAGGAATAACTTACACCCAAGGAGAACGGTAACTGATAAGTGCCCCTACACCCATAAATCGATAAACATCTCTAATAATTGGACATCGGGTGGTAAGTGGTGGGGGTGGGGGTGTAGGGGAGGGTTGGCGTGCCTCCCCGTGATTATCACCCCACCTCTCAGTTCAAGACGTTCTTTACTGAGCTGACCTTTCAAAATCTTTAACCTTTCTTGAAATTTACAACTCCAGCATCTCTTCAGCTTTAACCTTCTTTGCCCATTAAAAACTCCAAATTCTCTTGGTCTTTAACTTACCTTTAGATCTCTAACTTTCCTCATCTCTTCATATACGAGTATAACGTTTTATAACGTTTCTTTATATCGAACCCACTTTATATCCCAAACCTCCGCCATGTCTTCACCTTCAATCTAATGAATATCAAATGAACCAGGTTATAAACCACAGTGAAGTAACACAACTCTACAATTTTTTTTTTTTTTTTTTTTTTTTTTTTTTTTTTTTTTTTTTTTGTCGCTAAATTAACAATGTATAATTGACTATTCATTGTGTAGTTACGCATTTACGGCGTCGCGTACAAAACTGAAAGAACACTAATATACACATACATACACACGCGCGCGCATATATACGTACATGCACACACAACATATAGACAAGAGCATTGGATATTGTTACTGTTCGTAGGGCCCTTTGGACGTAGGCAATTTCACGCGTCATTCCTCCAGATGGTTTGTGACGTCCTCCACCGCTCTGACTTTAAATTCAATGACTTGGCCTGAGGTACTTGTAGTAGCAGTAGACCGATACGCCTTTAAAACGGCTCCTTGCGTAGATTCTCATGAGGTTAAGGATCCATCATCGAAGTCGGGCACCAAAGAGCGAACCTCGCTGGTTTTCGAGTCCTGTTATACAGGCTTCTAAAAACAGGTTCGGTGGGTTCACTTAGAGAACAGAATCATTGTAAAATGTTTATTGAGTTTCCCTCTTTCTATCAGCGTATACAGCTGCATATTATGAAGGAAAACGGGAACCGTATCTTACGAGGTGCAATGGAAGATTTTGGGTACTTATTCGTATGTATATATGTATGAACATTATACATACATACATATATATGTATATATACATGTGTGTATTCACAGATAGATAGATAGACAGACAGTCAGATACATACATACATACATATACATACATATATACATATGTATGTATGTATATATACATATATGTGCGTATACACAGATAGATAGGTAGACAGACAGGCAGACAGACAGACAGACAGACAGACAGATACATACATACATACATGCATACATACATTCATATGCGGTTGCGCAAATATATCATATATATACATTTGCTGATATGTATTTATCACATTTTCTAGAAGAGTGTATAGGCGAACGTTACACTAGTTCCTCTAATTTTCGAGAATACGTTATCATTGGAAAACCTAGAATTCCAACAGGGAATAGGTTGAGAACTATCACATAAATCATATGTATTTGTCAACGCCTACGCGTATAATATACATATATGCTATGACAAGTAGTATATTAAGTATATTATAGTGATACGTCCACGAGCGCTCCTCCCTAAATGCCCGATCACCTTTGGGAACTTTTCTTCTCTTGTCAGACGATCTTTACGGCAGAGATGAATCGCTTCCTCTGCACCAAACACCTTCCATTTTTCAGCAAAGCAGGAGAAGCTTTGTCAAAGCGTCGCTTTCTAGCAAAAGTAGGAGAGAGAGAGAGAGAGAGGAGAGAGAGAGAGAGAGAGAGAGAGAGAGAGAGGAGGAGTGGAAGTGTTTTATGCCTTCGCAAAAGGCCCCGGAATATTTCGGCCAGGTATTAAACAAATCCTATTTTCCAGAGAGAGTGAGAAGAGATAGAAGAGCGAGAGAGAGAGAGAGAGACAGAGAGATAGGAGTAGGGGGATTGGGGGGGGGTGGGGGTCGGGGGGGGATGTATTCAATACACAAAGGGACGCCTTAAAGTCTTAAGTTGACCAGAGAATGTTTACAGGAGTGATTAAACAAGTGACAATACTGAAGACTGGAATAAAGTTCTGAGATATTCATCATATTATTGTTACAATTGACTCAATTCTCCTTCAACCTGACACAACCTGAATTCAAGAGCAAGTCACTATGAAACTCTCTACTGGAGAAATATGATGGTGTAATATTGAAGATTGAAGATAGAGGCTTAGGTTACGTTTTCATGGATGACCTGTCTTCACCCTTCTCCAGATTATTGAGCCACTTATAGTTTTGTTTTTTGTTTTCGTAATGCCATCTACCGTCAGAATAATGAACGTTGTTAAGATATACATTCTCATTTCCAATGATATAATACACGTGTGCTTAGTCCATTTTCTTTGTTTTCAGATCCAAAGGAAATACGGATTATGTTTTTAATTCCACCTTCAGCCTCTGACAATCTAATCTCGTTTCGCGCTGCAAATTGATCTATATCTCTTTCGCCCTGAATGGCTTTCATCCATTTCATAAGCTCATTTCAAGATGTTAGGAGGATGAAAACCCACCTAGGCTCTTCTGAGAGGATTAATATTCGAAATTTTCTGAGGAGTTTCGAAGTTAATTTAGATTTAATTTGGACTCAACATACCTTGGTGTGAGCTTACTACGCAATATTTAATTGGATTTATTAACATAAAATTGAGTTCCTTTTTATGATGTTATAATCCCTCGCAAAGGAAAACAGCATATGACGTAATATATCTCATTATAACCAGCTCGAGCAGAAAGATTAAATGTGTAGGAGAAAATCATTCAATATTTCAGAAATTTCAGTGTCGTAATGAAAGCACTTTCCTTTTACGAAAAGCCCCCATCAGTCCGCATTTCCACTAATATTCCTACATCCATTCATAAGCACAAACATATATACAATGAAATAGATACACAAGAAACCCATAAATGGATCCTACAATACTAATAAAAATTCTTCTCGAAACTGTGTTTTAAAATGGATCTTGGCGAAGCTCTGAATGCATTACTGAATTTCGCCTCGAAAAGCATGAGTGGACGAGCCTGGAAATGAACTTCCAAAGCTGGAATACTGGAAGACTACGTGCGCTGTATCAAAACTGAATTTCGGTTTCTGCTGCGATTCGTAATGAAGATGAAGGGATCATCTATCGCCTCCAGATGCATAATTTATGAAAACACAATTATATTTGTGAGTGATCGCTGTACGTTGTCACAATTAATACTATTTCCTTTTATTCAGTGGCAACATGAATGTAAACACAAACCACTGAACATTCTAACTTTATCATCTTCGCCATGTATTTCCGAAAGGTTTGACCTTTTGTATTATACACTGTATCATATATTGATGTTAATAATAAGAAACGATTATTAAACCTTACCTTCTGAAAACCTGGAGACTCAACCTTGAGCAACCTTGCGTCTCTTTAGTCACCCCAAGGCAGAGTTATTTCCATCTCAGTCATTTGTGTTTCTGTTGGAAAGAAGTATAAAGACGTGAAAAAAAGTATCCCTTATAACCATAATAAAGCTGCCTACTTCACACAGGTATAGCAAATGACGAAATATTTAAAAGCCAGCTCAGTCCTATAAGAAATAATACGCCAACTCAGTACTTCTACTGTCTTTCTCTAGGCCACACATGTATATGGCAAAATCTTTAGTTGATGCCATGGTACCAACTGGAAATCTTTGAAAACCTCAAAAATTGCAAAGAAAAAAATGCTTTTGTTGATTCCACATGCATGGACTAAACCTAGACTGAACTAATTAATTAGAATACAATTATTTTTTGTGTATATAACATAAATAAGAACGTGTCGGAATGAACTAACAACGGTACATGGTAATGAAAATTCTAATACTGTAATAATCTGATGAAGCATAAAAAAACACACACACAAACACACAAATAATTTGGGTCAATAAAATTGGGTCTATAATCCTGTCTAGTTCTTACACCCGGAACACAACTCTTTCCAAATCTTCCATGAATCCTCAACCGATTTCTCTTAAACCCAAATCCCCCTAATTAGAAATATTTCCTTGATATAACGTCCTTTGTCTGAATTGAACTGAGCTGATACGGAAATTAGGCCAAAGGCCAAGCACTGGGACTTATGAGGTCATTCAGCGTTGAAACGGAATTTGACAGTAAAAGGGCTGAAAGGTGTAACAGGAGGAAAACCTCAAAGCAGTTGCGCTATGAAGCAATTGTTAGGAGAGGGTGGAAAGATGGAAAAAATAGAATACGAAAGGAGGGAGAGTAAAAGGAACGAAAGGGATTGCAGCTAGGGGCCGAGGGCACGCTGCAAAGAACCTGGGCACTAACCCCCTACGGGGGAACGACCTTTGTCTAACACGGTACATCCCCCGCTGCAACTCTCACAGGATTATCAACGGCTTCACCCCAAACTTTAGCTGTTCCTTAGACCTGACCCCTCCCCCACAAAAACTATATTTCAATGAAAATTTTAAAAGGAATCAGCTTCAGTCGTCATGTTACGCCTTTGTAGTCTCGTGTCGAGGTTCTAAGAAAGATTTGGAATGTCTCTCCGATTTGATGGCAGCGATTTTCTTCATATGATAATCATCCACTTTCCACGCTTCCTTGTTCAGTTGACTTGACGTGACAACTTCGAGAACGTATTTTTTTCTATTAATCTGTTTGTTCATTCAAGATCACTGATTGGCGAGTGTTCGGTTACCAACAGGTGAGGAACAGCTCTTCCATGTTTACCCAAATTGGATTCAAGGTTGGTGTTGATAAGCGTATCTAAAACGTGGAAGGAAATCAGGAAGGTAAGAGGCCACACAATGGCACACGTACACACATAATATATGGTCAGTTTTGATGTGGAATCTCTCTTCACAAACGTTCCACTTAATGAGACGATTAATATTATACTGAACAAGATTTTTATTAGTGATGACACAATCTTTCATGGTTTTAACCGAACTATTTTTAAACAATTACTCGATCTTGCTGTGCAAAGACTCGCTGTTCATATTTAATAAGCGACTCTATTCGCAGGTCGATGGAGTTGCCATGGGATCTCCTCTAGGCCCAATTTTTGCCAATTTTTTTTTATGTCGGACTTAGAATCCAAATTTTTAAACCAGTGTGGTCTTAACTTCAAACCTTCACTTTACCGTAGATACGTTTATGATACAATGCATTATTTCAACACCCTTGGCAATGTTCTTTGTTTTTAGATTTCATTAACAATATTCATCCAAATATTAATTTTACAATGGAAGTCGAAAATAAAGGAATTTTACCTTACCTGGATTTGAAAATAACAAGAATCAATTCTGAATTTGCCACGTCCGTTTACAGAAAACGTACCTTTACAGGACTAACTAATAATTTTTATAGCTCATGTCAGCGATCTTTTAAACTTAATACTATTCACACATTAGTCAATAGAGCCCTAAAATATTCATCTTCTTGGAAGATTTTTCATGATGAGATCACGTTTTTATTAAGCTTTTTCAAGTCCAATTCTCTCCCACAAGAAATAATTCTAAGAATGATCAATCAAATACTTGCCAAATTCTTTCATCCACCATTGCATAATTTTGATGTTCCTAAGAAACTGTTTTATGCAACTATCCCATATATGCCTGACTTAAAATTCTCGTCCAATCTCGCACGAATCATTGAACAAGAGATTCCTTGCCTCAGAGCCAAACTTATAACAAATAATCCATGTACAATTGGCTCCTTCTTTAACTTTAAAGACCGCCTTCAGACCTTCATGAGATCCAACGTCATATATAAATTTTATTGTTTGCCCTGGATGTCCGGGGCTCTTACGCTGGATCACTCGGAGGCTGCTGAGGGTCAGATATTGTAGCCCATGTGGGTTTCGGCTTCCGTACTGGTCAGAAAATAAACAACCTGAATTTCCAATATCAGGAACCACGCTTCAATTGCAAAATTGAAATCCAAAAAGAACATTCAAAATAATAGATTATGTCAAAAATCCTGACCATCTAACTACCCTCGAGTCATTATAACATTAAGAAACTTGTTCCTTCACTCATAGCAATACCTCCTCAGCAACTCTATACCTGGCATAGTGACGTCGTCTTCGTCAACTGGTTTTTTAGTCATACATCTTCTCCCTACATTATGGACGGTTGGTGTTTGGTTGTTCTCTCTCTCTCTTTACCTTTGTTTGTTTTTACTTTGATTTTTAATTTTTTAAGACTATTTTTAATATTTGTGAGTTCCTTTTTTTTTTTTTTTTTGTTTTTATCATTGGAACGTTATTTATGTGTCCTCTCTGCTCTTTTACAGACTGATGATGCACAGAAGTTTCATGTGCGAAAACGTTTCGTTGAAAATAAACTTGATTCCTTTACTGTTTGTATCATGGACACCTTCTGAAGCTCCTATATTTATTTGTTAACTGACCCTCTCTCTCTCTCGTCTCTCTCTCTCTCTCTCCTCTCTCTCTCTCTCTCTCTCTTCTCTCTCTCTCCTCTCTCTCTCTCTATATATATATATATATATATATATCTAATATATATGATATATATATATATATTATAGCTTGTGAGTGTGAGTGCACATGCGTATGAGCCCACGCGCGCATTTGTATAGAAATGCATGAAAAAATATGAAGGTTCCTGATGTAATAATCCTTTAAAATAATTAAAAACATCAACTTACTTTACGAATACTTACGGACAGTAGGAATTGGATTCAATAACAATATAATTCCCGTTATCTGTAATGAAGTTCATGTCAATCTAAACATACTAACTGTCTTCTCATAATCAACCTGGATAAAAAGGAAATAAAACATCAAAATTACAAATTCTAAAACTAATTTCGCAATGCATTTCACACAATTAGAATCCAGGTCAGGTTCGACTATAACAGACTTCATCTTTTTAAGTCATGTGGTAGAGACTTATGGTTTAATCTAGAATAAATGTATATTTAAAAAGGGGCGCCCCATAAAATTTGCATACGCCAATTCAGTTCCGCTAAATGAACAGACATCGGTTAGGATTTATGTCGGTGCTCTCGAAATGGATATAACACCGAGATTGTCGGTAGGCAATTGATTATGGTAATGAACGCTATACGTTGCCAAGTATGAGGATGAGTATGCTGATGCGTAACACTGAACCTTCACGTGCTTGAACGAGGTTGCCAATTCAAAGGCAATGTATACAAAGCAGACGTGTTAGGAAATATGCTAAGAAAAAGTTAAGTACATCTTAGTTTAACCAGACCACTGAGCTGATTAACAGCTCTCCTAGGGTTGACCGGAAGGAATAGATATTTTAACGTCGCTAGGAACCAATTGGTTACCTAGCATCGGGACCTACAGCTTATTGTAGGATCCGAACCACATTATATCGAGAAATGAATTTCTAATCACCAGAAACAAATTCCTCTGATTCCACTTTGGCAGAGCGGGGAATCGAACCCGCGACTACCGAATCGGTAGGCGAGCAAGTAACCCACTCGTTCAACGAGGAACTAGGAAATATATTGAAGTTTATTTTAAATATAATTGACTAGATCAAGAAAATTCTTCAATTTTCAGATTATGGCAAAGGACTTGTTCATTGAGGGATATTTCTCTTATCTTAGTAGGAAAAACTGTTTGCGTATTCTGGTGATGAAAAAGTCAGCTCTTCAGAATACCACTTAGAATTCGAGTACCATGAAATCAACATACGAAAGTATAATAATAAAAATGATGAACCATATTATTCTTTACTCCAACGGTCATTTTCGCTAAAATATCGTAGCTCCGTTTAACAACTGTTTTATTTCTGTACCGACCTTTCTTTTTATCTTATGAAAGAAAAATTATTATTATAAAGAGGTCATGGTAATATAGCACATTGAAAAGGATGTCATTCTTTCATCGCTCCTTTTCAGTGGAGGAATATTCACTCACGGATCTGCAGGTACTGAGATGACAGCAAGCTATGATGTTACAGTTTTCGCTACAAGAGCGTTCTTAATATATATTAATATATCCTATTTCTATAAACTTATATATATATAGGATATATATAATATATATATATATATATATATAAATATAGATATATATATATATATATATATATAATATATGAATAACTTGATCACGAAGTATATAAAACGTGATGCTATGTATAAATAAAGGTTTTTTTTTTGCCACTAAGGAAAAAAAATGAAAAAGCGGAGATAGCCGAGTACTTTCGGTCCTATTCGGACCCTCAGTAAAGGGTCCGAATAGGACCGAAAGTACTCGGCTATCTCGCTTTTTTATTTTTTTCCTTCGTGGCAAAAAAACCTTTATATATATATATATATATATATATATATATATATATATATATATATATATATATATATATATATATATATATATATATATATATATATATATATATAAAGAATAAATGCCACGAAGGAAAAATAAACGACGTTTATTTTTGTTACTTCGTGGTCAATTTATCTTTCTTATTATGGATTTATCACGTTCCTAACTTTCGTGATTCAGTCATACATATATATATATATATATATATATATATATATATATATATATATATATATATAAATATATATATCATATATATATATATATATATATATATATATATATATATATATATATATATATTATATCTGTGTATTTATGTATAAGGCACGTTCACGTTGGCCGGGTAGATTTCGCGCTCGTCTACCAATCCGGTGGTCCGAGGTTCGAATCTGGGCTGGGTCAACTCGGAACCAGAGGAATTTATTTCTGGTGATAGAAATTCATTTCTCGATATAATGTGGTTCGGATCCCACAATAAACTGTAGGGCCCGTTGCTAGGTAACCAACTGGTTCCTAGACACGTAAAAATACCTAATCCTTCGGGCCAGCCCTAGGAGAGCTGTTAATCAGCTCAGTGGTCTGGTAAAACTAAGATATACTTACTTTATGTATATAGCATATACTATAGACTACATAAGTATATATATATAATATATATATAATATATATATATATATATATATATATATATATATATATATATATATATATATATATATATATATATATATATATATATATATATATGTGTGTGTGTGTGTGTGTGTGTGTGTGTGTGTGTGTGTGTGTGTGTAACGATGGAAGAGACGAATATTATATAAAAATAATATAAAATAGAGTTTTTCAATGGCATAGTCGGCCTTCATTGGAAGGTAAAAAAAAAGTCTATAGAAATTGATATAAAATATATATTAAAAACGCTCTTGCAGCGAAAACTGTACACCATATATATATATATATATATATATATATATATATATATATATATATATATATATATATATATATATATATATATATGTATATATATATATATATGTATGTATGTATATATATACATAAATACACACATATAGATATATTATATAATATATATTATAATTAATATACATATAATATATATATATAATAATATATATTATTACTATATATATATATCTATATATATATATATACTATATATATATATATATATATATATATAATGTATTTAATGTATGTAGCGTTGGTATGTTATGTATGTATGTATGTATGTATGTATGTATGTATGTATGTATGTCTATATTTATCTGTTGCCAAAAAAAAAAACCTTTGAAAACACTCCAATAATATAATTTCATGTTTTTGCATCAACTGCAAGCGTCGAAACAAACACATTACACCTGTCTCCACTGATGTGTCTGGCCTGGCCAATACTGCCTAAAATGTTTTTTGGAAATAGCACGCTAATTTCCACGATATTTTGCGCCACAAATACCTGCATGAATTACACGGATATCTCATTAACTCTTCCAGCTTCAGAATTTACACAAAAATCATAATTGGTTCCTGCTTGGGATGGCTTCAAATGAACGGATTTAATTATCATAAAATCATACAGTAATGCTTAAAAGCGTGTTTCTATTCTTCTATATTAATGTTATCATCTCATTTTGTAGAAACTAACACAGCAGACTTGGAATAGAAAATCAAACGCGGTGGACTTTTTGCTATCCTTTTCTCCCTTATCAGTTCGGCTTAGATGAAAAGTAAATTCATAAATGATAGTTTCTTCATCTGTTCTGTGTCAGTCTTTGCTCTCGTAAACAACATGAAGCATGGATACCAGTAATTACTTTTGCCGTTAATTACCTGAGGGAAAAGGTTCAAAGAGTTTCTAAAAGGACACATAGTTGTTTTATTCAACTTATTATGAGTCCACTTTTCGGCTAAATGGGTCGCATAATGAGCTGCTCTCATTATAGCGGAATTAAATGTCCAGAGTTTTATTCACAAATATTCATCA
>NC_061105.1:49659979-49667479 GCF_015104395.2 Macrobrachium nipponense | reverse complement strand
AATTAACCGCAGCAAATGAGAGCTCTCGTCCCGAAATCTGGACGAGAATTTGGGAAAAAGTTCCTTCTCTGACGACACCTTCTGGACAAGAATTATACTATTTATCTTCTTCGCCTTTACTGCTGGAGAAAAGATCAGGAATTATTATTATTATTATTATTATTATTATTATTATTATTATTATTATTATTATTATTATTATTATTATTGTCTCCGCAGTTCCCGAGATTGTTATTCCACGAAACGGATAAAAATTCTCCCTCACTTTTACAAACTCCTGCGTGAAGTTTCCAGTTCAAAATGGAACATGATCAATCCACAGCTTAATTAACAGGTGACAGAAATACCTGGCTCTTCCGGGACACCTATCGTCACCTATGCAAGATTAATCGGAAATAATGGTTCACGAAAAGCGATTATTCGTGTCATCTGAAAATTGCACGACCTATTACTAACTTCATATCAAATGAAAGAGAGAGAGAGAGAGAGAGAGAGAGAGAGAGAGAGAAAGTTAATACAGTACTGTACTCAAATGTTTTGACTTCCTAATGTTTCCTTAAAAGCAAAGTTACTTTTGGAACCCATTTAGTGAATTAGGTCGGTATGTTCCTAATTAAATTACGCATACCGTTATGAAGACTACTGGATATTCTGAAACATTCTGCCATCGGAATATACAACCGATTCTGTTATGATACTCAAAAGAGGCCATATTTTTAATTCAACTTTCAGCAAAGTGGAAATATTCCATATGTCATACTGAAGGAACAAGAGTTCCTATCCATGCTTGGACTGAAACAGACAATTTTACCGTATATGTCCCCTGCAGCAAAGGACATGGTTCAAGTCAGAGATTACTACTAATTATTATCAAAATGGAACATCATTCTAAATCAGGCGTTCATAACTCAAAATTCTATACATTAAACTTGGATCAAAATTCCGCTAAACTTGGCTGAGACCTGGTTTCTCGTGGGATGAAATATGCTTATGAAATTATATCTTAAGACACTAATATTCGTATTCTAAAAAACCAAATCTGACGACAAAGCAAAGTACATCATATTTCCCTGACCTTTATACACGAGGTCAAAGACGCCCGAAATACTTCCGGAGTTTTTTTCTTTTCTTTTCATCTAATGATCATTACTTAGTTGTACATAGAGTTTTGTCGATATTTAGCTACGCAGCACGAAGACAGTCAAAATGAGCACTAATCTGAAAACGAAACTAAACAAACGTAGAAATGTATCATTATACAATTCTTTTATACAAATTAATTCTTCAAAGACTGAACATTTTTAAGCGATAAATGAACTGATGGTAAAAGCAGGTGGTGAACTGCATTGTACATCAAGTTCAGGATTCAAATACGTTGACTCGGAAAACAAAAATACAAATACTCTAGTTCGCATGAGTGGAGAGGAATTTATTTCGAGTTAAAGTATGAAGATGGATAGAGGGCTTCAAAAGAGAAATTATTCATTCATAATCATGTTAATATTGACATGAGTATAGCAGTCCAGCTATGTCGCATATGCCAGCTTACTTGTACACCCACATAGGTGGCAATTTTTAAATGTATTATGGATATTTTTTTAATTTATTAAAAATTTAACAACTAAAATTTAAACGTATTCATATATGTGTATATAATTATGTTATACACACACACACACTACACACACACACACACATAATATATATATATATATATATATATATATATATATATATATACTATATATATATATATATATATATATATATATATATATATATATATATATATATATATATATATATATATATATATATATATATATATATATATATATATATATATATATAGATATATATATGATAGAGAGAGAGAGAGAGAGAGAGTTGTTTGTTATTTACACAAATTCATCCACTTATTATCTTCATTTGGGAAACAAAAATGGCATCCTTTTGTCGAAATCATTATTTACTACATCATTCAACCCGACGAAAAATCCTAGTTATTATTTTTGGATGGAAAATGATAAACTTTCACTTTGTTTACCAACTCTCTCCCCTGAATCTTTCGCATTTAGTGCTAATTAGCCGGACTTTTGTTGAAATCCGATTCTCCCAAAAACTTGAAACAAAGTAATGGGGGAAATCTAATGATGTTTGTTTCACATAACAAGGCTATAATTGGACTTATACCTATTGAAAGGTAAGTGCTAAATTATTTATTACAATTTTTATTTGATCTCAAATTCTCCTAAATTACCAAAATCAAAATCTACCGATTCAGCCTACAGCACAATATGAACTGCAGATAGTGTTAATAATAATAATACTTTTCACAGTGGCTCATAGTGCCATCAAAACAATGCACTATCTGAGTTTCATATAAATCAAAACTTTGTCTTTTTCATTATTTCGCTGAATAATCAACCCCTTTAAAGAAATCACATATTTTCGGACATCTGAAACTATCTTGGAAATAGCAAATATGAAGAAATGCTTTTAGCAATCCCAAGAAGAATCGATAAAACTCGTGGCCATAAAAACAACGAGGTTTCTCTCAGTTATTCGCTTTCTTTCCGTTTCCTTCTCTTAACTTCTATATTTATTCTTTCTCCCCATTTATCTCTGACGGTCAACTGGCTCTAGTCTATCCCAACCAAGCTTAGGCAACACACTCTCATAAATACTATTTGTTGTTCGTAATTTTCCTCTTTTGCAAGCCTAACCAACAACCAAAGGTAGTGCAGCACTCAACCTTGCATGTACTTGGTCCGCGGGTCGCTTCCGAGGTGCCACCCACCGGTCAGCTGTAAATGAGGACCAGCGCCTACTGGGGTCAGGAAAAGGTAGTCGGGGTAGCAGCCCCATCCCTAAAAACTTCCAGAGAAACCAGAAGGCTGTACCCTTTTGATGCCACCTTATATATATAATTATATACATATTATATATATATATATATATAATATATTTTATATATATATATATAATGATATATAATATATTGTTTATTTTTAATCGCTATTTCAGCGCCTGGAAAATATATCAAGCCAAGGTCTATAGACCTTGTATCAAGCGATACGAAACGTCGGGCTTCTTTTTTAGTAAATGTATACAAAACAGAATGCCTTTCCACAGCTCCATTATGTCTACTGTTTGAGTGTCTACTCCCGCCTTCCCATATTTATATCATATGCATAATACATAAACAAAATTAAATACCTCTTATAAGCAACACGTACTCACTAACTGTAAATGCAAATTCTCAGAAAAAGGCAATAGAAGGAAATTCAATTTATTGTAAATATTCTTAAAATATGCCCAATTTATTTATATAAGAACTTATAGCTTCTCTCAAATCCGAAAACTTTTTATTGCGTATTCTTTTCCAATTATGTTTGTGTATCATTCTGGGCTTTGATATTTATTTAAACTTAAATCAAGCGTAATTACACCTAAGAACGCAGAGAAAACACTCGTGCAATGTCCTTTCTTCGATCGGAGGAATTAATTAGCGGTATTGCAAAGCTGAAAATGGTGAGATAAATTAGGTAATTACTTTTAAAGCATGTTTCACGTAGGTGTGTATGAGAGAGAGAGAGAGAGAGAGAGAGAGAGAGAGAGAGAGAGAGAATATTAAGCTTCGTGCAGCGAATGGTTATTAAAAATACTTTGTGCTCGATGGTTATTTGACAAAATGTATACCTCGTAGTTATCAGAACATTAAAATATAACAATTATTCTACAAACTCTGCAAAAGGGGCCTATTTGACAGACTGTCGAACTAATACTGGTGAGTTACAAGTATTTGTTTGACAAACTTCAAGGTCCTAAACAACGGTTAGTTTTCTAACTAGAAGAGACAGTTATTTCATAAAAATTATAGAAATTTTGATTGTAATTCTGAGAAACAGCAAAGTATGAGATTCCTAATGAAACTGCAAACCAGACAAAATTTGTTGATAAACACCATATACATCATCTTTCCAACTGTACCGAAACAGTTCATATGTTTTAAGAATTGCTCTTTTAGTAGCTGAGCCTTTTTCTTCTATTCTTGTAAATGAACTACACCGTCATTTACCAATCAGCAAAACAAGAAACGGAAAAAATGAGAGTAACCAACAAGAGAAATAATGAATAATAAATACTGAGCCTAAATATTAAAGCATCCTAAGGTGGTGAGGATCCTATACGGGCCATCATGGAAGAAGCACTGGTTCACACGTTCCCTGATATTGCTCTGCTTCTTCAGCGACCGTCACCTTTTCCTGAAAGACTCTACCTGAATACGACGCTGTGCTTCTGGAAGAACCCTCCACCCACTCCCACTTCAGGAGGAACGTCCCTTCCCACCCCCAAACCCCTTTCACTTTTTTTTTTTTTTTTATCGGTCGTTCTCCTTTCTCTATCGAGGAAGCTTTATGAAGACGCTCAGCGCGTGAAAAGAAATAGTGAATGATTTGTCTGAAATGGCTTAGAGGAAGATGGAAAAAGAAGAAGGAAGTAGTTTTAGAGAGGAAATTTCAAAATGAAACATTAAGTGTAATACGATGGGCTCTCTCTCTCTCTCTCCTCTCTCTCTCTCTCTCTCGCGTGTAGTGAATGGGGACAAACGAGAACGGAATCGAAAGCACATGTCCCATTCTTCTTCCTTTCGTCAGGAAAGACGTTTTTCTATTCGAGTGCGTCTTTGCTTCTGCCCGTTTTTCTGGGGTTTATTGGATGCTGGTCGGAAAAAAAGATAATTCTTTGAGAGGGTATTTAAAATAATAATAATAATTTAACTATACCTTCTTCAGAGAAAATACCTGTTTTACAAACTAAAATTGCCTCTACTCCGTTGTTTCAACATGCCTGCGAATTACCTACGTCTTAAAAAAAACGACAGTAAAAAATCCGCTAAATAGCACCTACTATTTCCTTTAACAAAAAGAAGTTTATATTTCTCTCATGATTAAAGGAATTCCAGTAATCTAACAGTTTATATTTCTCTCATGATTAAAGGAATTCCCGTAATCTAACGCATATTTCATTTATCCTACTATTATTAAACCTGCTTCATATAATATACTCCAACAGCTAAGTCAGGTTTCTCAGTCTACTCAGCAAGTGAGGTGTCCCAAGCCAGAGAATCGTCTAGCGGGGAGTTGTGGATCCCTTGTGTGTGGATATGAACGAAATTCAAAGATACTGACAATCGCGTTTCTACTCCCGGAGGATAATGGAAATAAACCAACCAACACTATTCTCACTACATTTCTAACTCACTTTGAAAATAAACTATTTATTTCTAAATTGAAAATTTAATGCCAAATAAACTGTTTTTACTTCTAAATGAAAAACTTAATGCCCTTTTAGAGACGTGACAAATCAGGAATTAAACTCCGTTTTCCTCAGTGTCACGTCGTTCACCAGACAAACAAACAAAGAAAGACAAGGCTTTCAAACCAAGCAATCAGGCACAAATTGAGTGGACGATGTCATCTCAGTACTTATCACCCATAATGAGAGGCGACAAGTGCATTAATTACCCTAAAACACTTTCTCACTTAAAAAAGGATTCTCATGCAAATGAGGGAAAGGTCGAAGGAATAGTGAATTGGATGTGGCGAATATTACAAAGGAAAACCTTCCATCTAGTCAGTTCCTTGATCAGACATTTGGAACGAAATATTTAGTTTCAACTGGAAAGTGTAAGATTTCCAGACATCAGATTGGTCGTAAGAAAGCAGAGAGAGAGAGAGAGAGAGAGAGAGAGAGAGAGAGAGAGAGTTCATCTCGCAGAATGTAAGACCATTTCTCCGGACCTTTCGAAGCAGTTCAATGTATTATATACCGATAAATTATATGTCGCTGATTACATTCGCGTAGCTTTCAGTCGCTTACGGTTAATGTCCCATAACCTTTGTATAGAAACGGGTAGGTGGAGCCGAACTCCTCCAGAATGAAGGTTGAAGGGTGTGTGCCTGTGATAATAGCACCATTCAGGACGAGTCACACGCTCTGATCAATTGTCCTCTGTCAATGCCGTGTAGGCATAAATATCCAAACTTAAGTTACGAGTCTTTGAATACTTTATTAAATGGGACAAGTTTGTACTTATATTCTGTATATCTGGTCAATAAAAATAACTAACTATTGGGTCGTGTTGACTTTCGTCTTATTTTCCCTAAATCGAAACGTATCACTCCCCGCACCTTCCTGGCATTATTTTCATTCTGTAGCTTTTACATATACGAAAGAATAATCAAAATGCTTTTGTGAAATACTGCCCTTTTTCTCTTTTATGTTTCAAGTAACAGAAATTATGTTTATATTACAGAATAATCTATTTCCTTCTATCTCTCTAATATGAAGCACCTGCATCGTATAAAAAGAAAGGTACCTTTTATCAAAAACCGCTGGGTTCAGTGCAGGCAGAGATTTAATATCTTCTAACAGCAAAGTCATTTCTGTATATATGATCTGCCAAATAACGATATAAATTACATTCATGAATGTTTTGGCCTTTGCAGTGTGCTTCAAACTCCCTATCGTTCAGAACTCTCTTTTTCCTCACAACGTGATTGTCTAGTAAGCGCTGAATAAACGGGAATGATGCTTCAAAATTACGAGATAATAATTCAGATGCAAAAAAAACGGAAAATTTGTACTGCCTAAACAATGACTCTTTCTCGGGAACGATCTGGGGGAATCTCTTGTGAACCACAATAAAAATGAACTGTTTTATAATTTAAGAGACAGACTTAGGAGAAAAAAGCAATAGAAATAGCGATTAGGTTCAAATACAGATGTCTAATTCATTTGCGCTGTTTATTTATTTATTTTCTCATTCATCTATTTGCCTCAGGACGGCTTCCAGTCCTTATGATTGTGTTGTACTCGCTGTGGAATGTGGAAAAGAAAATAATATTCAAATCTAAGCGATAAGTTATAAAAATACATCTTTTTGGCGTCAAACCACAACCAGTATTCTGAAGACATTGAGTTTAAATACAGCCTCAACGATAAAACCTGTGATGAAAGTAATATTTTGAATACTCTTAGCATAGTATAAAAATAGTTATCATTACGTAATGGACATGGTTGGTTTTATTCTTTTAATCCAAGAATGTCGTTCTCGAAATACATGGATGTTACTTTGTACTAAAATTATTATACTGATCACATCTTGCGTATTATTCCTTATATAATATGAAAGAGACGCCAAACCTAAGGGCTAAAACAACCAGTATTTTGAGAATCGACGTTCACCCCAAATTTGAAAAACCTGAGTCATAAATCTAATCCTGTCCAGCCCTTGAATATTGCTTGTCTGTCAAACCTTCACAAAAATTAATAACAGAACGAATATTCCCAGTTATTTTTTTCTTAGGTTTTTCAAATAGTTCAGTAAACATTAGACATCAAATAAACATCCTGTAATTTATTCGAAAGGTTAAGTTTCCCGATAATTTTGAGCAAAAGATAATAAACTTAGAAAGAAGATAAGCCTAGACA
>NC_061105.1:49619979-49657479 GCF_015104395.2 Macrobrachium nipponense | reverse complement strand
TTATATATATATATATATATAATATATATATATATATATATGTATATATATATATGCATACGTATATATATATATATATATATATATATATATATATATATCTATATATATATATATATATATATATATATATATTATATATATATATATATATATATATATATATATATATATATAGATATGTATAATATATACATATAATATACAATGTATATGCACGTGTGTATGTATGCGTTTGTGTTTGCTAGGTATTATATGTAAACATCTGTCATGGTTATAGGTATACGTACTAAATGGTAATTAAAATATCCTTAAGAATATTTACTGTATATAAATATAGATGCACAAACACATTATATATGTATATAAATTTTTCCAAAGGAATTTGAAACGACATAGTTTAACGATAGGCCATCTAGCTTTTGAAGAACCACTCATTGACCCTTATCTTCAAGGAGACCTGGATTCAGCTGCTTCTCCCACAATTCTGGCATCCGACTTTGTGAAAGAAAAGTAACAATATATTTACTCTTCGCGTATATGTACGTGTGTGTGTGTGTGTATGTGTACACCTTTTGGATAAAGTACACCCCCTCGAAAAAAAAATAAAAAAAAAATTTAAAAATAAAAAATAAATAAAAAAAATAACGCCCCACAAAAGTATTCTGTTGTCTGATCCTAATTTTTTCATGAGCAATGTTAGTATTTTGTCAGGCGCTCGGAAATAATGGGCGCCTCTCCCACCACAATAAACTCGAAAACGAAAACCAAAAGGTGAGAAAAGCAACAGATAAGTCGAAATGTGTAGAGGAATACACATAAGGCTAATTCAAAATAACCAATAAAATCTTGTAGAATAACAGGCACTCACAGTTGCAACTGACTCTTCAAACAGAAACCCTGTCTCTTTTTATACTCGGCCATTGGAATCCATTGCAACATCGGCCTCCGTCTCTCGTCCTGCAAATTAAAGTCATCTGAATTCATTCGACTTTGAGTCGACCGTCATTTAAGATATGAATGATTCATCACCTACTTGTGAAGGGACGTCAATACGGGGGATGTTGTTGATGAGATACACTTCGATTACGCATCTAAATTGCATTAGGAAAACAATTCTCCAGCCTATGTAAAAGTCTCCTTCCACAGGTATATCCTGTGTTCGTATACATTCTTCTCATCGAATTCATTGGAAATCCCATTATATCCTTCTGGGTTTTCTTAACAATGACGCAAAAGGTCAAATGTCATTTTTATTCGTCTTCATAATAATAGATAGAATAGGAGACCTTTTATTCTTCTTAATAAAAGAGATAGAATAGGAGACCTTTTTATTCTTCTTGATAATAATAGATAGAATAGGAGACAAAAGCTCTCTCAGTATTATAAATAAATGACCAATATTTTTCCTGGCCTTGAAGACAAGACTGACAGAGACAAGAGGAAAGGATCAAATTTTCCTTGTGTTTCCCGAAAAGGAAAAGACTCATACAAATTAAGAATAAAGACATATAAGAAAGAAGATAATTCCGAAAAAAAATAAAAAGGATGTAACTGACTTCTACAACATCCTTCTACAAAAGAGGAGAAAACGAAGCAGAATCGCAAAAGAAGAAAGAGAAGAGAGAAGGAGAACTTCTCCCCATACACCCCCCACCAAAACTGATCGTGTTTTACAATCACTTGAGGGAAGCCGATCCAATGCCTCAACGTCTCACTGAATCCCCAAAATGACGGCAGACTTCAAAAACGTTTTCCCCCAGAAACGTTTTCAATGAGATATCGTCTCCAGCCCTCAAGGCAACTTCAGACTGTAACAAAATCTTCGAGATGTGATCAAGTATCTTGAAAAATGGAGCCTTTATTCTTGTGGAAATTTTAGAGGACAAAATATTTTGGTACTGTTTTTTCTGGGTGTCGTAGCATGAGGATTGTTGCAAGTTATTCAACTTTCAACAGCAACAACAAAATTAAAACAGAAATTGGTTAAATTGTACAGAATAATTTTTATTTGACATTAAAATAAAAAAGCGGTTGGACGCCAACATAACCGTAAATGAGAGAGAGAGAGAGAGAGAGAGAGAGAGAGAGAGAGAGAGAGAGAAGAGAGACTTGAACCGAAACTTCGGATCAATTAGGGTTCATTCGCCTTATTTCTTCAATCTTCTTAGTTAAATAATAATTGTTTATTATTTCTCTTTGGGTAAACCACAAAAATGTTTCAAATTTACACATTTTCTATCCGACAGAAAGTTTTTTTTTTTCTTTTTTTTTTTGCGAAGTTAATACTCCTGTCACTTCGATCCATAAGAGTGACGATGGGTAAGTAAAACTGAAATTTATATTGTAAAAGACTCTCTCTCTCTCTCTCTCTCTCTCTCTTTCTCTCTCGTTTCCAAAAAAGATTAAATCCCAACAATCTAAGTTTCGTTCACGGATTTTCTCAAAAGCAGCTTAAGAAGTAAAAAAAAAAAAAAAAAAAAAAAAAAAAAAAAGAATCGCGAGAGAAAACTCATTAAACTCTGTTGCACAAAGCCTCTATAAAGTCCCCCAAGCAATCACCGGAGACAGACACCGCGACAATCCTCAGAATTATGCAACACATTGAAAACAAAAATAAGAATAAAGTGAAAATAAATGTTAAAAAATCCTGTAGGCTTCCTTTTGCAAACGGCAGAGTACATACTAGGGCAGTCCTCAGACGGAGCTGCAGACAGGTGATTGAAAATGAAACAAACAGGAATCTTTATACATTTATGTAACTATCTTTATTTGTTAATTTATTCATATGTTTTCTTTTCAAAGCGTTGCCTAATCTGCAAACATGCCGATGACAGATAGACATAAACACATTCTACACCACACACATATATATACATAATTATACATCGACTACAAATGTCCTTTAATAACTAATTCGCTCTACCTCGGAATTAATATATTTTCATATATGTTAACCGAAGGGGAATTTTCTTGTTGATAAGAGATTTGTCGGCTCAATGGGCGCTTACCATCGAACCCAACAAATCCAGGACGCACAGTGGCGGTGTGGTTTGAAGCTTCATTTGTGCGTTAGGATTTGTTGGGTTCGATGGTTCGCGCCCGTGAGCCAACAAATTTCTTATTGACTAAAAAATTCCACTTCGGTTAACATATACGAAAATATATTGATTCTGAGGTAGAGCGAATTAGATATCAAAGGACATTTGTAGCTCGGTGTATGTATATGAATCACGGTAATGTGATATGACTCATACATATATATATGTATGTATGTATATGTATGCATGTATGTATGTACATTGATGCTCAAATCTCATGCGACATGACTCCATAGTATTTCGTTCATTATTCACTAACTGGCAACCTATCATGCTCCATATTTATATATTATTTCAATGCGAAAACGCGATTATTGCATACAATAATGCCATAATATGTTTCATAAGAGTGAAATCTGTCATTTATTTCAAAACTGTAAGAAAATGTCACGTGTAGCCAAATTTTAGAAAAACTCTTACGAAACATTTTCAAAACTTTCGTTCACTCATCACTGAAGCATTTGACCAAACGAAGTCGTCATCAAACCTCAGTTCAAATGTTAAATAAAAAACGAAAAAAATGCCATAACATTAATAATGCTTCCAATGCAAGCATAAAATTTGAAATATTCCTATTTGATTGTTTTTACACCTCAACGCTGAAAAAAATAAAATATGTATATACAAAAGCAGAATGCTCCCACCGATATCAACGTGTGAGGGGAGCATGTGTGACGTATCATTAGTGTCGGTGCAACAACAACCCACCCCGTGTGAACATGAGTAGGTCTACAATGAGTAGCGACCATGAAATTATCTTGAAAACAATTACTTTTATTTTTCTATGTGTTAGAAGAATATTTGGATTTTCATACATAATTGTTTGTTATATTTCTTAAATATTTCAAAAATGATGGCATACTAGCAAATATTCGCCTATGCAATTATTCTATTGTCAAAGCCAAGATATTATTCCTAGGCCTAGTTGTTAGATTTCTTTACTTTTCACTTAACATTCACATCTCTCTATTAACAATTTCTGGCCAGAAAGCAAATGAGGATATCTACACATTCTTGCACTTCAAGTTACCTCATGAAAGAATTAATTATACACCAAAAGGGAGCAGAAGGACTTTTAAGAAAATAATATTTTTAAACCAGTTGAAAAACAAGTGCTCCATACGCCTTGATATTAATACTTATATTTCGATTAATAGCCTTCTTCCACATATTACCAAAATCATCATCATCTTTTATTCCTCAAAGAACAGGTGATCTCTACAATTAAAAAACATTAGTTATAGATTACATCTCAGAAGGCTGAGATTATTTTTTTAGGCCTATAAAATATTTTGCAACCTACAGGCAGCTTAAACACAGCCGAAAACTTCAACATTCAAAGAAAACTTGTTTTAATTCATATTCCTACTTTGAAATTGTTGTTATGACTGCTGAGCTTATTAGGTCTACTGTTATAATGCTGCAGGACGTGGTTACGTTGACCAGTCCGAGGAGCATGTTAAGTGTTATACCAATGCATAAAAGGGATCATATCTATTCAACCATAAGGAAAATAGGGCTAGCTGTGAATTCGCAAACTTTTCGAATGTATGACATTACAAATAAAATAAAAGTTTAGCACTATACTTGGCAACATCACGTTGATTCTGAGAATCTGGATGATACAAAAAGAATAATGTCGCAATAGATTTGAGCACCCACTGTACATATGTATATATATATATATATATATATATATATATATATATATATATATATATATATATATATATATATATATATGAAACACAGTAATCTCCTGCAGCCTTCTGGAATAAGAAAGAGGCTCTTCCATTGTTTCCAGGAAATTTGTTCCGGCAAATTTTTTATTTCCATCTTTTGCAGACAGCAATTTGCAGCAAGATTTCAATTGCACTTCCCGAGGTCTGATTCATTAGGATTTGGGTCATAATGACTTTCGTTCCCTTTTGTTCCACTGACAACAAGCAAGCACGGACACAGTAAATCCAGGATATGTTTCGAAAGAGAAATGTATTTTTGGACCGAAGATTTCAAATTGTCAAAGATTGCAAGAGAGAGTTTTCAGCAATGTGCAATTAAAGGGATTTCCTTTACTGAAGCAATACATTTCATTCTCATTAGCATATTCACGCAGCCTTGCTGTTACTAAGCAAATCAATTGTCTGTGAATTATAGCCTTCACAATGTAACAGTGCTGTATAAGACTAGCACACAGACTGACAAAGAGACATGCTAACTCATAAGAAAAATAGACTTGTTATGTTTTAAAATGCATCTTTCAGACGATTTACCTGAAATATATTGCATGTTAATAATGAATTTCTATAATTAACCAATTTAGGAAATAAACTGCTTTGCTCACGAATGTGTAAATGACACAGATCCCAGTGAAGAGAACAATACTTCTTCAGTTCTGTTTCCGACAGTTTCAGGCCTCCACTCATAACAAAACGGAAACAAAGTTGAAAAACTAGCCATAAAATCCAATTAAAATATTAAGTATATCAATTAAGAATGTTTTAAAATCGACAATTAAACGCTTAAGAAAAAAACTCGACACTAAACTGCTCATTTTCCATCTTCAATATCCATTGCCATGCATTTTCCCCCATTTGCCTAAACTCAATAAATCTGATGTCGCTCCAACGAAGAACTCGTTATTTTCTGCTCGTTTAAATCGCGAACCATCACTTGCATCTCGATGGAAATGAGAACCGCCACTTTCCTCTCGATCACAAGGAAATTGTCCAGAAACTCTTATGGGAAGAAGAACAATAAAACCCCACGAGACCCGAAATATTTGATGGGACCTTCATTAAGGAAAGAAGCTTTGGGGACCGTCTAGCACACGTACACATTAAGGTACCTCAGTGATCAACTGTGCTTTGACTACTACTACTACTACACACACACACACACACACACACACACGCATATATATATATATATATATATATATATATAGATATATATATATATATATATATAAATATATATATATATATATATATATATTAGTTTTCCCCTTTAATCAAAGGGTTCCTCATAAAGCGCTGCTCTATGGATGGGGTTGCGAGCCCTACAACTATAACCACATTCTTCGTTTGGCATGGCGATCTGCCTACAAAAAACTGATTTACTCAGCATCGTCTTCCCCCTTACCTTTACCTCGCTCCCTCCCTTCTTTTAGGCAATAAATAGCACTGTGTAACGTTATTGCATTAAATAAAACTTATCTTAAGCTGCATATATAGTAATAATAAAACTAATGATAACCTATTCTGTATTCTCGTGAATAAACAAAAATGATAGTGATAATGTTATTGTCCTACTGGAAGCTGAATGAATGAAATGAAAAATGAATGAAATCCACGAGGTTATGGTGAAATAACTGCAGAAAAATTATCTCGGCCTACAATTAAATGGCACCTTGTATGCTAACCAGACTATTTCACAAAATACGAAATGAGGTAACAAAGTTTGACGATTGTGACTACAGTCACAGCCAAGACAGGAGAGAGAGCTAACCTGACTGGATGTGGTCAATAAAGAGACAATATCCTTGCGTTGGTCTTGATGAAATGATTCAATGAGTATTTGTGGAAGGCATAATATATCTACTTATTTTTGTCTGTAATTCTATTAGCTCACCTCTTTTATGACTATGTGTGCGCGTGATAATTCCTTATCTTTCTTCTTGTATCAATGCTCTGTAAACTGGAATCCCTTGCTATTCGCCTCTGAAAATAAAATGAGAGAACGAATAAGAGTCATGAGATGAAAACCTATCATTAAAAACACAGTTCAAACATGAATGAGTTGTAATAGCAACCGTAAATTGAATACCTGTTTTCTAAAGGGAGATAAAACTAAAGAAGTTTAATACACACACACACACACACACACACACACACAACACACACATATATATATATATATAATATTATATATATATATATATATATATGTATATAATATATATATACATATATCAACTGTTTTCGATAATCTTAAATTAAATCATTTCGTGCAAACATCCTAGACCCATGGCCAAAATCATAGGCCTAAAACTTACTATGGATTACTCCCCTTTTCACATGACCCAAGTAATCGGAAACGATGGAATCGAGAGCACGTCCTTTGATGGATATTATTAGGCCTACAGTCGTAGAAACACTGCGAGTTTTCTCACATAGTCAAATGCCGTGGCAGTTAAGGCTTAGGCTTATGAAGTGGTTTTCTTAAAAGATGGTGCTCAATGGATGGTTAGTCCGGAGGAAGCGTTATGATAACAATCAATGAAAAATGAACACCATCATAGGACACGTAATGGGCGGTTTGTAACACCCACCATATCCCACACTCAACTCTGTCAAGTTACTGTGTCGTCCTGGTGCACAGGGTTGCCAGATTTTCAAGGCTAAAAGTTGCCAATGATTGCTAGAAAAGTTGCCAAAAGTTGCCAACCTCCCTTTTCCACTAATAACCCTGATTAATTTACCAGCCAAAAACATCCTTCCTTAATGCATTTTTCTCTAGTTACCTGTGCATTTGCCATAAAATGAGAGAAACTTGAATTTCCACAAGGTATCATAAATCGTTGTGTTGAAATTTTGTACTGATACAAATAGCAGTTTCGATTTGCATTTATTATCTCAGTAAGGGGTGTCATTTAGGGGGGGGGGGGCAACTGTCCCCCCCCCCCTTCACGCCCAAGCCCCATAAGTAACAACAGCTGATTTTCCATTATTCCTGCCAAAATTCAAATGTGTTATCACATTAAGTTTACCTATCTATCTATTAGCTACCAGTGAGGATGAGATAAATAAACAGTAGTGGGAGTCTATGGATTTTGTTGAAATACCTTTTGTGTCAATGACAGGGCTTAGGCCTACACCGTCAAAATTCTTATATTTTTGAGGCAATGACAGGGCATAAGCCTACACGTCAAATTCTTATATTTGAGGCAATGACAGGGCTTAAGCCTACAGCAAATTGGAAGCTACACGTCAAATTCTTATATTTTGAGGCAATGACAGGGCATAAGCCTACACATCAAATTCTTATATTTTGAGAAAATGACAGGGCATAAGCCTACACGTGAAATTCACATATTTTGAGCCAATGATAGGGCATAACCCCTACACAAATTCATATATTTTGTGAGCAATGACGGGATAGGCCTACACATCAAATTCTTATATTTTGAGGCAATGTCAAGGCATAGACCTACACATAAAATTTCTTATATTTTGAGACAATGTCAAGGACATAGACCTATACATAAAATTCTTATATTTTGAGACAATGACAGGGCATGGGCCTACACGTCAATTTCTTATTGCAAATGGTTTTCTAACCGTATCTGTTGGAAATAGGGTATAGTCTCCTTGTTATTAATATAGTAGTTTCAAGTTGAAACTTTCAACTCCACGATATATAATGTATAAGTATACAGTGGAATGTACACTTATAAAGAAGATTACATACACACATATGGCGTGGATGGCCAATCTTAGGACTGTTCTCAGCCTTACACCAACTATCAAACTGCTTTCAATGAACTATACTGAAAATATATTTACTAAAGGGATAAATTATATTGCTGTGACGAGTAAATATAAGGCTGCTGTAGTGTTTCTATGAGAAGAAGGCTATGGTAGGAAGGCATCATAAGATTAGAATTAGAAAAATGTATGACAGCTGAAAGTTATGTATGAGATGATCCAAACCAGTCTGCGACTGCGAGTAGCCCATGATTCATTTGGTTTTGGGGCATTCTTATTGAGTCAGTCTCTCTCTCTCTCTCTCTCTCTCTCTCTCTCCATCTCTCTCTCTCTCTCTCTTTGTTGTTAGGAGATATTCTAGCGCAGACAATATTCATAAAGATCTCGATTACTTTTGATTGAAGCATTAACTAAATTTCAGTTAAGAGTAGGCGGATAATTCTTTGCGCCAATATTTTATGAATAGGCCTATTTTTGTTTATTCTGCAATGTTAGGATACCATATGAAAAATTTTGGAAGACACTACAAGCACTATAACAGCAGCAACAAAACAAGAATAAACACAAGAACCGAAAATAAAACAGTTGAATATAAGATAGGCCTATAATTCAAACGTCATAAGATGCGTAAACCGACAAAAAGGCATACTCCTTATCGGTCTACGAAATTTTTATGATCGTGTTATCGAGAAAAGGAGATACTATACACACAGACACAACAATAAATCGTACTACTATCACTTATAACTCTATGAAATCAAGCAAAATATCACAGCAACTCTCCAACACAACACAACAAACGTGGCTGGTGGCGGCAAAAAAACGTCGTTCTTAATTCTTGATTACTCAGGTCAGAGTGGAGGTTTGACCTTTGTATTGGCAAAGAAATTAATTTCAAACTATTCTGGCTGTGATGGTAAGCGGCAAAGCATAATTGTGGACTTTGCAGTAGAATTTTGCAACAATCGTTCAGAATAGCAACAATATATTGTTGATAACCGAAAGTTGCCAACAAGTTGCCAATTTCGGTAGTAGTTTGCCAACCACAAAATTCTGTTGCCAACCACCTCAGAAAGTTGCCAACTTTCATGATTTTGGCACCAAAGTTGCCAACTTGGCAACCCTGCCTGTGCAGCTTCTCCTTTTTTATTTTCACGATTTGGGATGATCGTACTGCTTTCCGTTTTCCTGATTCGAAAGAAGATTGGCTCATTTACAAATAGAAAGCGCAAAGCTAACGAAACAGTATGAGTGGAATTCTTCCAGGGAATTCACAGGGAGTAAAATAACCTATCAGTCAATAATATTTCTCTAACATGTCCAGTAGCAGTTTCTTACATTTGAAGTTTCAAATTACGAAAGTTCGAGTAAAGGAAAGTTGTATAAGAAAACTTCTATGGCAAATAATAAACGGAGTATGTGTAGGATATAACATCAAATAGTGTCGTGCTCTTCCCTATAGTGCTATTTTTTTTTTTTTTTTTTTTTTTTTATTTTTTTTTTTTTTTTTTTTTTTACCTTGTCTTTTATGTCAATGCTAACTTAAAAAACGATTTCCAATTATAACACAATAATTACGCTATCGTGGCTTACGTTATTACAAGCATTTCAACCCAATTATACTTTTGAAGTGAAGAAACATAACGGTCCATTCTGTCTCCTGCTACGGGCTGTTCATTGAAGCGAGCCACGGTGAATGTGTGTGGATCAAATTAATTTAATATTATATAACTAGAATTCTCTATACCTCACATCAATGATCCGAAAATCTCCTTTCCACAGTTGCTTTTTTATTTTTTTAATAAGAAAGAGATAGGTAATGATTATTAATCCCATAACAGAAATATTGAATACATAGGCTACACGCTTTATAGAGAAAGACGAAATTTCGTTCGACTCAGAAAGCAAACTGCATGCATACATTCTACTGAAGGCGAATATTTCCATGACTAAAGATCATTTTCAGATCAGAAATACATGTTCACCATAATACTAAGAGGACATCTGTAGCCTAGACCGAAGTGGATATATGTCAACATGACGCCCGTGTTTGGTAGGCTATGCCACCGTTATTCCAATACTGTCGGTGGCCCCAAGTCATAACCGATTTATAAGAATGAAAATGACAACTATGAAAGACAGATTTAGAAATTGAATCACACTCACCAACAGATATATCGATTTCAGGAGAACGAGCTCTGGCTTCACAACTAGGCCTAGGCTGTTTGGTGCAGGGTTTTGTCGTCGTGGCTGACCCGGTACTATATTCTCGAAGTGCCATTTTATCCCTCCATTTTGTCACACACATGGCATCTTTCCTTCTATGGGTCATTATATCGTCGACGAAAGATTGGACGGTTGCAATCTGACCGCAGAATTATGTCCAAACTGACTCCGTAACGTCTAGTGCACCAATCCAATTTAGACTATTACTTGGAAGAGCACGGCTGAGCACCGGCAACGCAGGATCAAATGAGTTTACATCTAACAATTCGATCTTACGCCAAAAATAACATTTCTCAATTGAATGTAAAATATATTATACAAAATACATAAAAAAAACAAAGCAAACATTAATCTACAACAGATTTTTTGTTTCATAGTGATTGCATCTAACCTAAAACTACCTTTGACACCACACTTGGCGAGACTGAGAGTCATGCACATTGCACAAGTGACCATACCATCGGGTAACATTATACTGCGCTGCTGATAGTGCTTGAAAAACGCACAAGTGACAGTGACTACAACCATACTTGTGTCGATTTTCTGTCCTGAATACCTCTCTGTGAACCACGCTTTACTCGATACAACGGTAAGAGCAACACTTTAACTGTTTTGTTTCCCCTTAAATAGCGTCTCGTTTTCATCTCGCAATAATCATTATCTTTGATGTTGCCATCATGTTGGCATTAGGAACAACGTCAGAAAGTTTGTTCTTTGCAGAATTAATAGACTGATATCGGTCACTATTAGAGGTCATAAGTAACCGTAAGTCTAAATACATATGTAAATGGTTCTTAAGTACTCAATTTGGTCTTTTAAAACTTATCGCTTCGCTTATCTTTAAGAATCGCCTCTATATTAAGCGTCTTTGCTTGCCGTGTGAAGCTCTCTCTCTCTCTCTCTCTCTCATCCCGATTCATAACATCTCTCTCCCTCTCTCTCTTTCACTTAGCTTTCCCTTATCCCTCCATCAAATGGACATATAACGGCCCATCGCCTTCATAGGCCTAACTTCACGGGCGTGGGTGATTAGATGAAATATTGGTGAGGATCTCCCTTCTTCTGACTCTGCTGTTGTTAAACCATAAAATATAAAGATATTGGAAAAGGAAAGGTTGGGGCTCCTGGTGGTTGGTTCTATGACTACCCGGACAGAAACGATTAAATTTTACTGGTACTCAAATTCAATAATATTGGGTAGGCCTATGTCATAAAACCCCTATTAGCCGCACTATTTGAGATTTCTTTCTATGCTCGTACAGAGCGAAGATCCTGTATTCCTACTCATAAATTTTGCCCAATGGAAATAAAGTTGATTAAGCTCCTCCATTTTATAAATAGTATGCAACAGATTTTGTAAGAACTTTGGTGGATTTGAAATAGTTATTTTCATACACAGGTCACGTACGTGATGCTGTTCTCTTAAAAACTGGACACTGTTCATAAATATGCTTTTACATGTGGCTCGTTTGGAATTTGAGGTAATCAAATAATGATGTTCATATAGCAAATTCATTCCCGTGAAGAAATTTTTTTCGTAAGGTAATAATTATAGATGATGTGTATATCCGCCTTTGCCAGGATTCGAATCTATGACTTTTGGTTTTGATACAGAGAGTTGTTGTTATTATTATTATTATTATTATTATTATTATTATTATTATTATTATTATTATTATAGTAGTAGTAGTAGTAGTAGTAGTAGTAGGAGTAGTAGTAGAAGTGGTGGTAGTAGTAATAGTGCTGACGGTAATCATACTCTCACCATTATCATATCTTATAGTAACTTCTCGGAGCTAGTTGTAAAACCTTGAAAAAATCTGAGCAATGACATTCATCGGAAGATCTGAATAATCATGAATGATAAGAATGCATAACTGATACGAAATAGTGAATCCTTTGATTAACGACATGTTTAATCATGCTTTTAATCAAAATAACAGTAATGATGAAAAAATGAAAAATAATAATAAAAATTGCACCAGTAATAATTAATTTGGTAGTAAACTTAAAACAAGTAGATACTACACTGCTGATTTTCATAACCTGTCTATAGTAAATAAAGAGGCAGACTGACCTTGCGATAAACGTAGTCGTTTCTTTACTGCTCGTGTAATTACCAGGTCAGGTAAATTCGTCCACTATCGAGGATTCCATATTTTCGGAACTTTTCGTACTCGACAATAGATCTCATACTTTCCAGTAACACTAAAATTAAGAGGTATTTTTATTCTCAACCCAAAGGCAGAAGGTATCCTGCTGTCCTACGCAAATAATTAAACTCCTCTGTGACTTACCATGACTTACCATCTTCTTTTAGATCTTGTGTGTCTCGAGTCGTTAATCTGAATTGACAGTAATTTAAAATTTAGGCCAAAGGCGAGCACTGGGACCTATGAGGTCATTCAGCGCTGAAAAATGGATTTTTTGACAGTAAAAGGTTAAAAGGTGTAACAGGAGGAGAACTTCGACGCAGTTACGCTATGAATCAAGCGTTAGGAGAGAGTGGAAAAAAGTAAAATGAAGAAAGAGAATATGAAAGGTGGGTACAGTAATAGGAACGAAAGTGGTTGAGCTAGGGCCGAAACACGCAGCAAAGAACCTTCAGTAATGCCTAGAGTGCACCGCATGAGGTCCACTGACGGCACTACCCCCCTACGGGGAGTGGGGGCCGGTTAGCCTCGAGTCTTCCAACTTATCTTCGGGTTTTTGTCGAACCCAAACACCATCATCCTTGGGAGAATTCTCATCTCTCAGTTCTGAGACAAAAAAAAAAAAAAAAATCATTATATATCTGCATGAGTGAGAATTGACAGCGTATGACCTAATTTGGTGCCTTTGTAATTCATAGAAAACTCTTAACTAAAAAACTGACGTTTATTATATCAGATAAATGAACTCCTTTGGGGCTGCGGAGAGAAAACTGTACAATTGTTGAAATGTGTATTTAGTTGTGAATATTTGCAAATGGATATTTGTAAACTCAGCTTAAATGGGCATATAAAAGATGCATTACTTAATAATGATTGAGAGGAGAGAGAGAGAGAGAAGAAAGTTCAAACACTTCAATGCATGAAAAAAAGCACATTATATCTTCAATCTTGGCAAAGAGATCGCAACATTCATCCACCTTTTCGGAGAAAGCATTAATACAAGAAGGAAGGAAGGACTATAACCTTCGCTTGTTCTCCAGGGTCACATGTCTTGAAGGATCCTCTTGAAATGGACATGGCTAAAGGGCGAAGTAAACATTCCTTGGAATGATATTTTGATTCCTCTTGCATGAGATCAAGAGTCCTTTAGGATATCCCTCTGACCATTGATTCCTTCTGGATTCCCTCGAGAGACGCTCTTGACTTTTTATCTCCGCAAAGTTGTTCCTTCGAGTCGTTCGTTGACGTATTAGATAAGGGAAGAGAGCTGCAGGGAAAAGGGAGAGAGAGAGAGAGAGAGAGATTGAATTTGGCATTATTCTTTTTCTTCACCACAACTTGAACATTACTGTTATGATGATGTTGATTGAAGACAGAGAAAACAAATGAAAAAGACAAACAAATATATGTATATATATATATATATATATATATATATATATATATATATATATATATATATATATATATATATATATATATATATATATACATATATATATATATATATATATATATATATATAAATATATATATATGATATATATATATATATATATATATATATATATATATATATATATATATATATATATATATATATATATATATATATATATATATATATATAATATATATATATATATATATATATATATATATATATATATATATAAAAATATACATTACAGGGCTCTGCCTGACAAAAACTCTGAATGACAACTAATAAATTCTCTCTCTCTCTCTCTCGTAGTAGCCATCTTGCTTGGTGAGACGTACCCGCGTGAAGTCAGATTAATCAACAGATATCACAAGTTTAACATACGACTAGAATTTGAGAAATATCTAGAAGTGTTCGTGAACTATCGGTGATAAGATTAGTGGAAAATAGTAGGATAAAGCGTCTTCTTAAGTTAGTTTATCAAGTGTAATACTGTAAATCAGAAACAAGATGGCAGTAAGTTCCAACTGCGGGAAGAATTGGCGTAATTTAGCTTGCTTGGCGGATTCGCAATACGGTGAGGTAGCAGGAAGGGAACTGGCATCTCATCTATGAAATCAGGCAACAGTCCTAACCAAAAAGATACAAAAGCATTCATAGATATTATTTAGAAGGATAAATAATCCTTCAAACTGGAACAAATCTAATGAAAACCATCTTGAAAATAATTGAAGAAGTTCCAAATAAAATCCAAGTGGTCAAGAGACTCATAAAGAAAAATATACATAAACCAACATATTCCGACAAAGAAAATGAATAAGGTGAATGTTGAATATCCTAATTGATGCATTAGGAAAAACCAAAAGAATGCCAAAAGCATGCAAACTGTGTAAGGTTTGGTATAGCATAGTCAACCACAAAACCTAATCAGAAAATGTGCTGCATGCAACATTCCGACCCATCCACAGTGTGCTGAGGTAATGCAAGATTTGAGAAAAGATACAAGAATTTTTTGTTCAACATGTCTATCAAATGGATAGACAATGTTTATTAAATCAAGATTGAATGTACAAATAGTTGAGATGAAGAAGGAAGAGGAAGAGAAGAAGAAGAAGAAGAAGAAGAGGAAAACGGAAGAGAAGTTAACAAAAATGAAATGACAGAAAAAAATAAGGAAAACAAAGAACAAGATAAAAGTATGGATGCAGAGATACTCATTGATACTACATATGAGGCAATAAAGCAGCATACCTACGAAGAAATAAATTACGATATGACAACAGAAAACAAGTCATCCCGAAGAGGCTTACTACCCAATATCGAACACAATGACGGGAAAGAGGAAAAAATAGACAAGAAAGACAAACAAATCTGCAACCTTTTGAAAAGAGGGAATTGCAGATTTGGAGAAAGATGTTACTACAAACATCCCTAAGGTTATGTCAAAACTATGAAATATATGGTAAATGTGCATACCTAGATGGCTATGGGGAATGATTGCAGAGATCTGCATCCAAAATATGTAAAAACCTAAAAGAAGAAAAGGATGTAAGTTCGACAAAAATGCAAATATATGCACCCTGTAGCCATGAATCATAATCAAATAAATAACCAACCAAGTAATAAAATCCAAAATAAGAAAGAAACAAATAAAGAGAGAAATCAAGAATATCAGGTAAAAGAGAAAAGCAAACCTCATCCAATGAGATATGCAGAGGTGTCAGCAAAAAATTCAAAGCATCAGCTCCGAAATTCTACTCAAGAGATAATAACTGTATTTATTATGCAAGAGGATATTGCAGAAACGGAGAAAATTGCAGATTCAGACACAAAATGAATAATTTATGATGAAAGAAGATCAAATATTATGGAAAAGTTGGATTTTTTTAATGTCATTTCTGGAAATGAAAAAAAGAACAACATACCAGAACAGGAAAGAGACATGGGGAAATCCTATTACTACCATTATTAAATGAAGAGAAAACACGAAAACCATCATAGTGATGAATGCGCAGGGTTTAGTTACTGAGTAAATCTCAAAAAGAAAAATAGAGTACTTAGAAGAACTAACCCAAAATGAAAAAGAAATAATAGATATAATGAAATATGAAGTGAAACCTGGTAGTCCCAAGAGGACTGGGAACTGATGATGCAAAAAAATAAAAGGGTTCCAAAAACTTATAGATCAGATAGAAAAAATAAATAAAATCAAGGGGGAACCGCAATATATGGGAAAGACAAAAAACAAGGTGAAAAATATATGAGAAATATAGTAACTCAGAATGTGAACTAATAGCGGTTAGAATTTGAATCTGAAAAATTAATGAACATAGTATATAGACCTCCTAATAACTAAAGAGTTTGACTTAATAATTGAAAAAAATTGGATGATATATGTAGAAATCACAAGGACTGGACTATTCTCCTATCTGGTGACTTCAACTTTCCTTTCTTTGTAGAATGGAAAGAACGAATAGGAGATTGTGGTTGTACTTATACATATAAAAAAAGAGTAGTAATAGTAGTGCAGAAGATAAGAGGCAATTTGAAAAGCTATTTAGATATGCTACTAGAATACAACATTCAACAAATAAATCACCTGCCAACAAGAAAGGAAAATACTTTAGACCTAGTATTTGTGAACGAGATGAATTAGTTAAAGAAAATAATAGTTTATAATGCGAGTATTTCAGACCATAACGTCATAGAATTAACAGTTCATTCCAAAGCAAGTGAAAATAGAGATAAGCAAGAAATGAGAAAGTGGGAAGGATATGGAAAATACAACTTCTACAGTAAAATATAAAATGGTCAGAAATTAATGAAGAATTAAACAAAGATTGGGATAACATTTTCGTAAGTGATGACATAAGGGTAAATACGGAGATATTATAAAAAATATTGGAGAAAAATAGTGGATAAATATATACCGAAGAAGAAAAGTAAACATCATTCATGCATACCAAGAGACAGAAGGATCTTGTTCCAGAAAATCAGAAAGTGGAAAAAAGGTCTTGCAAAAGGAAAAAAATGCATGGAAAGTTATAGAAACTAAAAAGTAAGATTAGAAAATGCAGAACAAAAGATTATACAATCAAAAGAAAATGAAAAACGGGACTTGGAAGAAAAAACCCTATTAAATATCAAGCAAAACCCCAAAAACTATGATACTCATATGCGAAGAAGATGAATAAAAGAAGAATAGAAATAGCCCTCTCTGAGAATTGAAGGGAGATTAACGAATGAAAAAGGAAATTTGCAAACATACTGGCAGAACGATATAAGAGAGAATTCACCCCTAGAATAGATAATGAAGATAATGATATAGAAGTAAGGGACGAAAATAGTGGAGTATTTAGCTGACATAGAAATTAATGAAGCTGATATTGTGCAGGCAATTAATGAAATTAAAAATGAGCTGCTGCAGGGCCGGATGGAGTCCCTGCTATTTTGTTAAAGAAAGTAGTTCATTCTATCGCAAAGCCACTTGCAATATTGTTAAGACAAAGTGTAGATACAGGCAAGATTTATGATGAGCACAAATTAGCATATATCACCCCTACTTTCAAAAGTGGATCAAGACTAGAGGAAGTAATTATAGGCCTGTGAGTCTAACATCACATATTATGAAAGTGTATGAAAGGGTAATGAAGAAAAATATGAAACATTTAATAAAAAATAATTTGTTAATATAGGACAACACGGTTCGTACCCGGAAAAAGTACACAAACCCAACTGTTAGTCCACCGTGAGAACATATTCAAAAATATGAAAAGCGGAAATGAAAACAGATGTGGTTTATCTAGACTTTGCAAAAGCTTTTGACAAAGTAGACCATAATATATTAGCAAAGAAAATTAGAAAACACAATATCGTAGATAAAGTAGGAAGATGGTTAAAAGAATTTTTACACAACAGAAAACAGATAGTTATTGCAAACGATGAGAAATCGGATGAAACCAAGGTAATATCCGGTGTCCACAAGGTACGGTGCTAGCTGCAATATTGTTTGTTATTATGATTGAAGACATAGACAGTAATGTTAAGGATTCGGTAGTGAGTAGTTTCGCTGATGACACAAGAATAAGTAGAGAAATTACTTGTGATGAAGATAGGAACGCTCTACAAAGAGCCTTAACAAAGTATATGATTGGGCAGAGGAAAATAGATGGTATTTAACTCTGATAAATTTGAATCAATAAATTATGGAGACAGAGAAGGAAAGTTATGCATATAGGGGACCTAATAATGAGACAATCACAAATAAGGAAGCAGTTAAAGACCTTGTGTGATGATGAATAGGAACATGTTATGCAATGATCAAATAGCAATTCTGTTGGCAAAATGTAAAGCAAAAATGGGAATGTTGTTACGGCATTCAAAAAACAAGAAAAGCTGAACACATGATTATGCTTTATAAAACATTTGTTCGTAGTCCACTTGAAATATTGCAATATGATATGGTACCCACACTATCAAAAGGATATTGCACAAATAGAGAGTGTACAAAGGTCCTTTACAGCTAGAATAGAAGAAGTTAAGGACCTAGACTACTGGGAAAGACTACAATCCTTAAAATTATATAGTCTAGAAAGGAGAAGAGAATGCATACATGATAATTCAGGCATGGAAACAGATAGAAGGAATAACAGAAATATCATGGAACTTAAAATATCAGAAAGAGCAAGCAGAGGTAGATTAATAGTGCCCAAAAACTATACCAGGAAAAATAAGGAAAGCACACAGGACATTAATCCACTACGCACCAGCATCGATAATGCAGCGTCTATTCAATGCGTTGCCAGCTCATCTGAGGAATATATCAGGAGTGAGCGTAGATGTGTTTAAGAATAGTTCGAAAACCAAATATCTAAAACTGCATCCCAGACCCATCCAAGATTGGAAGATGCAAAATATACCGGAAGATGTACTAGCAACTCTCTGGTAGACATTAGAGGCGCCTCACACTGAGGGAACCTGGGGCAACCCGAACGAACTGTAAGGTCTGTAAGGTAAGGTAAGGTAAGGTCCGGTCTCTCTCTCTCTCTCTCTCTCTCTCTCTCTCTCTCTCTCTCTCTCATTCCTGTTAAGATAGTTGCTTCAGTTACATTGCCCAGCTTTTTTTGAGACATTTTATTATTTCTTATCAGGGCTGAACTTGGATGTAAAGGGCATCGAGAATGTCTCTATTTATCCAAGTGGACCTTGAAAACTATCTATTAGACTCTAATACTTGTCATTTTTTCATTTTATTTTTCTTCCCCTCTCATTTGCCCGGCACCTGCCCTTCCAATCGGGGGCTGAACCTTGGAATGAAAGGGCATCAGGAAGAGAGTCACTATCATCTCAGCAACCTCAAAAAACTAATAGATTAGGCACTAATATATGTAATTTTCGGTTATGTTTACGTGTCACCCCATTCCCACCCTCTTTTCACCGTATTGGCGGCTGAACTTGGACTTGAAGGGCATCAGTAGTGTCACTATTCATGTTAGCGACCTCAAAAACTATGGATTAGATACCAATATCTGTCATTTTCGGTTATTTTTACATGTCACCCCTTCCCACCAACTCTTCCTATTGGAGCTAAACTTGGACTTGAAGGTCATCGGGAGAGTCACTATTCATCTCAGCCCCCTCAAAAACTATTTATTAGACACTATCTGCCATTTCCAGTTATTTTTACTTTCCGCCCCCTTCCCCTACCCTGCCCCCTTTGGTGCCAGTGATGTCTTACCCCCACAGTATTCTTTTCCAGATAGTAAGTCATATGTATACCAAGTTTGGCTGAAATTGCTCAATGCGTTTCAAAGTGTATGTGGCACACACACATACATACAAGCATACATACATCCATTGTTATATATCAGATAAACGTATGTGTGTGTGTGTGTGTGGGTTAATAGTAAAGTTTATAAACGGAATCTTGTCACTGCAGAGTGAATGTAACAGTTAAACAAAGCTTAATAATTCCAACAACTCTGCGCACAGAGAGCAAAAGCGCCGGTGACCATTTTGCTTATTCGGTCAGATATGAATAAACATGAGATATAATGGTTTCCCTTTGAAGATTTCCACTGAACAAGTGCCGTAATAATATCTTTTTTCTCTGTTGAACATAATGAGAACACGCTTACTCTCTCTCTCTCTCTCTCTCTCTCTCTCTCTCTTGCCAGTTCGGTCTGTCTGTCATCTTGTCTCTAGAAATATGAAAATATCTCCATTCTCCCTCCCATAGTAAAATGTCGAAGCCAGAAATATCGCGTTTCACACTTGTTTAATTTTTGCACCTTAAATTCAAGATTGTTCTTCTTCGCTTGAAGATGTGTCAAAGTTCATTGTCTATATTGTTCTCTTACCAATGTAGTACAGCTTACTCGAAGGTTTCTCTTTAGTATTTCAGTAAAATATAAAAATGGGGATGGAATTAACCACTGAATTATTACTGAAACAAACACGCGAACACACACATATATAGTATATATACGTATATACTATAAATATATGTGTGCTCGGAGTGTTTGAGTAATAATGCACTGGTTAATTCCATTCCCACTTTTATATTTTACTGAAAATATAGTATACATACACACACACACACACACACACACACACACACACACACACACACACACACATATATATATATAATATATATTATATATATATATATATATATATATATATATAATATATATGATAGAAGGTAAGACACAAAGGAAGGGAAACAATGAAGTGCTGCAAGACCTTTCGACTCAAGGTCCTTTACTTAGCAGACTGACATATATGAGCATCATGAGGGTACAAGGAAGGGTCGTATAAATGACAGGTAGAGATTATAAAAAGGAATAAGTACCTAGAATCTAACACCACCTGAAGAATTAGTGATCTTCCCTCCCCACCCAAAACAGGGGTACAATTTAAGTGGTTTACAGAAAAATCAAGCCCAACTGCTCAGAAACGAGGACAAGACAATTGAAGAATTATACAGGGCGGCAACTGACCTCATCAAATTTTTGGTAAACAATAAAAACCTTTTTTCGCAAGATATATATATATATATATATATAGTATATATATATATATGTGTGTGTGTGTGTGTGTGTGTGTGTGTGTGTGTGTGTGTGTGTATGTGTGTGTGTGCGTGTGTGTGTGTGTGTGGAAATATTTACAAAGATTATAACTTTCGTCCATCCTTCTGTGGATTTTGTAAATATTTCCACAAATATACTTCGTCTCGATAAACAAAAATATTACTGTGGATCCTCCTACTGATTTCTTAGAAGCACGATACGGTGTTCTTATATTGTGCTAACGAAGACACAAGTGGAATTTTTCTGATAACGTTATTTTCTCCATCGCTATTATTATCTCCTCAGAAAAGAGTCCATTGTGCTCCTCATTATTAGAGTAATTTTCCACTCGTTGTGTGTGTGTTTATTTTTCCCTTCTTGTTGTTCACTCGTGAATAGAACTGTGTATATTCCCCGTCATTGTTTCTACTTTCTTGTAATTTGAGGAAGGCGATGAGCAGACATTATCATTCTCTTGAGTATAAAAGAGTGAAAATATAAAAGATGGAACTGCAAGAGTAATAAAAGTGAAAGACGATGAAGAGAAGACGGCAAGAGGCGTTCGATGCCTTTATTATCCATCAAACTTTTATGGATGATATGGAAAGGGTGTGGGAGACTGAGGGAGGAAATAAGTGAAAGGAGATCATACATAAGCGCTCTCATGCTGCTCGGCGTCTGTCTGCCTCTCTATGCATCTTTGCCATATATATACATATATATATATATATATATATATATATATATATATACTATATATATATATATATATATATATATATATATATACATATGTATGTATGTATATAATATATATATATATATATATATATATATATATATATATATATATATATATATATATATATATATATATCTATACGTATATATATATATATATATATATATATATATATATATATATATATATATATATATATATATATATATATATATATATATATATATATATACGTGTATATATATATATTTATATATATATATATATATATATATATATATATATATATATATATATATATATATACTATATATACGTATATATATATATATATATATATATATATATATATATATATATATATATATATACATACATCGAGCTACAAATGTCCTTTAATATCTAATTCACTCTACCTCAGAATTAATATATTTTCATATATGCTTAACCGAAGGGGAATTTTTATTAGGCGATAATAGAATTGTCGGCGCCCAGGCGCGAACCCAGGACACCATACAAATCCAGGAACGTCAGTGAAGCTTTTACCCACTCCACCACCACAAGAGGCTATAAGTTAATGCTGTCTCTCACCCTCAAATACCTTTCGCGCTCAGGTATTCGCTGATTTGGAGCCAGCATTAACCCACCTCGACCTCGGTAGTGTTGTAGTGCTTATGACAGCACATAGCCATTAATATAAGTCATATCACATTACCGTGATTCATATACATACATCGAGCTACAAATGTCCTTTAATATCTAATTCACTCTACCTCGGAATTAATATATTTTCATATATGCTTAACCGAAGGTGAATTTGTATTAGGCAATATAGAATTGTCGGCGCCCAGGCACGAACCCATGACACTATACAAATCAGGAACGTCAGTGAAGCTTTTACCCACTCCACCACCGCAAGAGGCTATAAGTTAATGCCCGTCTCTCACCCTCAAATACCTTTCGCGCTCAGGTATTCGCTGATTTGGAGCCAGCATTAACCCACCTCGACCTCAGTAGTGTTGTAGTGCTTATGACAGCACGTAGCCATTAATATAAGTCATATCACATTACCGTGATTCATATACATATATCGAGCTACAAATGTCCTTTAATATCTAATTCACTCTACCTCGGAATTAATATATTTTCATATATGCTTAACCGAAGGGGAATTTTTATTAGGCGACAATAGAATTGTCGGCGCCCAGGTGCAAAGAACCCTAGGACGCCATACAAATCCAGGAACGTCAGTGAAGCTTTTACCCACTACACCACCGCATATATGAAGATATATCAATTTCCGAGGTAGAGTGAACTTAGCATATTAAAAAGGACATTTGTAGCTCGATGTATGTATATGAATCACGGTGATGTGATATGACTTATATTAATGGCTTGCTCAAAATGAGCTACGGGAATGAGAAGTGATGAAGTAGGAGCATCCTTCGTCTTCTTTATGAGCTACGCAACACTGCTGCAAATGAAATGTTTATGTTGAGTACTAAAGCGTGGGTATGTATACAGTATGAATATAGGTACATATGTATAGCTCTCATCCTCCTCCTCCTCCTCCTCCTGTGTCTCTCATCTGCCCGACGAAAAGAGAGCAACATAAATAAAATCATATATATATATATATATATATATATATATATATATATATATATATATATATATGTATACATACATAGATTAATATATATATATATATATATATATATATATATACATACATATATATATATATATATATATATATATATATATATATATATATATATATATATATAATCCGACTGGATCTTGTGTTGTCCTCCCCCGGGGTGACACAAGGGGAGGACGTGACACAGCCACACCCACCCCATGCAAAACCGGTTCGTCAGCCCATGGTGGGGGGCAGGGTAGGTAGAGTATCAGGAGGTAGGGGAGACAGTACCGCCGTTCCAGCTTGATAAAGCTCTTGTATACTACGTATAATATGTATATATATATATATATTCTAGATATATATATATATAACTCCGACTAAACTGAGCTTTTGTTGTCCTCCCCCGGGGTGGACACCAGGGGAGACTGACACAGCCCACCCACCCCATCGCAAAACCGGTTCGTCAGCCCCGATGGGGGGGGGCAGGGTAGGTAGAGTATCAGGAGGGTAGGGGAGACAGTACCGCCGTTCCAGCTTGATAAGCTCTTGTATACTACGTATAATATGTAATATATATATATATAATATATATAGTTATATATATATATATAATATATATATATATATATATATATATATACATATACATACATATATATATATATGTATATTATCTATATATATATATATATATATATATGTGTGTGTGTGTGTGTCTGTGTGTATTACCGCATACATACAAAAAAAAAAAAAATGGATGCAAAACAAATAAACCTTCACAAAACAAAAATAAATAAAGAAAACGACGAAGTTGAAGCGTCTAAGGAGACGTCCTTCTTTTGCAGCAATATGCAGCGACAGCCTTTCCCGCAGCATCAGTTGCATTGCTGTAATGTGCTCCGGAAACCAAAGCGCTCAATCAGCCTTGACGCCTCTCCTTGCATCATGCGCAATGCAACGAATGACACACCCACACACACACCGACGTTATCTGCCGACTGAATAAGAAGCGGGTTCCCGAGCGCTAGTCTTGTTTATTCTTTTTTAATAATATACATGGAGATATTAGAAGAGAGAGATTATTTGCAATACTTTGTTTCCGATTAGTCAGCCACAAATTTTTCCCAAATACACAAAAGTTTATATATATTACATGCGTGAATACATGTGTGCGTTTGCCAATATGTATTTATGAGTATATATATATATATCTATATATATAGTATATATATATATATATATATATATGAATTTATATATACTTACATACACACACACACACACACACACACACACACACACACACATATATATATATATATATATATATATATATATATATATATATATATATATATATTATTATAAATTGTAAAATGTATGAATATACATATGTGTATACAATGTGCGTGTGCCGGAGAGAGGGAAGAATATTGTTAATATCTGGAGTTTCCTCGGAATGAAGACAATTTAACGCATCATTCCCTTAAATTATTGGCAGCGAGCAGCGCGGCGCCGGTTTCTTCTCAACTTCCTTACTGCGTTCAGTGAGATGACTCTAGGTGAGGTCATTCGCTTCATTCGGAGACGATTAATAAGGTTCATCATCAAAGCGAGGTCTTATATTTCCGAGGCTGCGTGATCATTAGAATTGAATCTGATGATCGAACGGAGGAATGATTGTGTAGGGATCTCTCTCTCTCTCTCTCTCTCTCTCTCTCTCTCTCTCTCTCTCTATAATATTTTCAATTTCATTTTTATTTTTAACTGGCATAAAAATCGGGCAATAATTGCAAAATAGAAAAATTAAATGAAATTCGACACTTCGAATGAAATACATGGAATACTGTTTTATCTGTATTAAAAATTTTTCATTTTTTTTATTATACAAGGTGGGGAGGAGAAGACAGGGGTGCCGCAGTTATTTCCTGTTCAAACCATTTTAAAACCAGTTGTTTCCTTTAAAACAATGGATTTTATTTTTTTAAAATTAATAGTCCTGACCTAAAAGAGGAACCATGAAACCTCGGGATTGGTGGTTTCTGCTTTCTGGCGCCGGTTTGGCCCTGCTTGTCTGGGAGGGACCGAAGTGACATCATATATAAGTATGTATATATATGTATGTGTATGTATGTATTTGTATATATATATATATATATATATATATATATATATATTAATATATATATATATATATGTATATATATATATATATATATATATATATATATATATATATATATATATATATATATATATATATGTATGTGGCGTGTATGTATATATATATTGTATATGTATATATATACATATAACTATTCTATAGATACATAAATTATTAAAATTAAAACGTAATATATATACCATATATATTTTGTTACGTCAGTTCCTCGCATAACCACATGCCTAACTTTACCCAAAGACATCTGCGTAGAAAAAGAGAAGCGAAATGATGAGGTTTTATTGCCAGAAACCTCCTCCGTCCTCTTGGAAGGAACCGTCATAATTCAACTTTGGACAAAACAAAATTGGTTAAACAACCAAAGTTATACTTCTTAACTTTTAATGAAAAAGTACATTTTTCGTGTCTTCCCAAGTCGGGAGGAGGTCCTTTGGGTCAGGAAAGGGTGGAAAGGAAAGAGAGAGAGAGAGGGTTGGGTGGGGGGAAGGAATGTAAAGTATGAGGTAAATGTGTATTTACCTCTAAGTTTTGTTTCCAAAAGTTTTGCGGTTCACAAATTTAGCTTGAATTTTGAAAGTTAAGCATTCTTTACATTATTTCATCTTCATATTCCACTGGACTTAATTCATATTCTAACATTTTTCATAATAGATTGAAAGGTAAAATTATTTTTTTTTGTAATGTATTCTAGCTTAAATTTTGATGACACAATCATCAAATATACCAAATAAAGATTTCTGAAAAACAGCAGTACTCTCTCTCTCTCTCTCTCTCTCTTTCTTTTCCACATCTTAATCGTCTTGACTTCTTACAAAAACGAATGTTCATGATTCGTTCCTTTGCAGACACTATTTCGAGGCGGTACATAAAATTTTTAATATCAGTATCCATATTTTTTGATTGAGAAAAAAAAATTGAGTAAAAACATACTACTTAAAATCTCTATCTAAAGCCAGTACCATCAGAAACCCACTGGAATATCAATCGAATAAAAGAAAAGTAACATTAAGCAACATTCGGTTCAGCCCACCAAAAAAATGTCATAAACCCACCAGCCCTTTCACCCAGAACAAATTTTGTCCAAATTTTGCCGAAACCTTCAGCTAGAACCTCATGACCTCATATCATGAACCTTTCCGTGCATGAAGCTTCTCGCCAAACAAAGATTATGCGCTTAGTGGCGTGATCGGTATGGTGTTGGCGTACCACCTCATTGGCCGCGAGTTCGATTCTCGGGCATTCCACTGAGGTGTGAGAGAGTGTATTTCTGGTGATAGAAGTTCACTCTCGACGTGGTTCGGAAGTCACGTAAAGCCGTTGGTCCCGTTGTTGAATAACCACTGGTTCCATGCAACGTAAAAAACACCATACAATAAACAAAAAAACAAACAAAACAAGATTATGTCTCTCGGGACTACCTCACAGGTCAGTCAAAGTTCTTCCGAGAACTTCAGCCGCGACTTAGGCTAAACAAAGGACCCCCAAAACTTGTTTTCCCCTCCAATTTAAAGTTTCAGGTGGAGCGACTTAATCATATCATGTCCCTCTCCTTCTGGTGTGTCTAAAGAGACGGCATTTGTGGCTGCTCTCATTAAATTTGATTTTCATCAGGGAAATATGTAAAAAAAATTGTATTACACACTATGATTTTTTCAAAAATTACCTTACGACAGTTCGTGAGATGGAGATCTTTGACTATATCATAACTATATATATATATATATATATATATATATATATATATATATATATATATATATATATATATAATATATATATGTCTGGCTGAGGAAATATATGAGAAACTTGTGATTTTGGCTGAATATCAGTATACACACACACAAATATATATATATATATATATATATATATATATATATATATATATATATATATATATATATATATATATATATATATATATATATATATATATATATATACATATATATATATATATATATACATACATATATATATATATATATATATATATATATATATATATATATATATATATAATATATATATATGTGTGTGTGTGTGTGTGTGTGTGTGTGTGTGTGTGTGTGTGTTTGTATACTGATATTCAGCCAAAAACACAACCTCCTCCATATTCCCTCAGTCAGTTCTCTCACTGCACTATAAAAAAGAAAACTATAAAGCCCCGTCATTTTAAAACGTTCCATGACATAAAAGAAAGAGGTGAACTCAGCGATCTTTCTGGGAGTGGGGTTGCTACTTCCTCAGGTGAGCCCCACCCAGCCCCACCAGGAGAGATACACCCCTGAACTGTACCTTGAGATTCAGCTCTATATTTACAAAGCTTTAATGACATGAGAATGGACTTCAGAATGTAGGGGAAAATTCCTGATGAAATCAATGGATTAATACATAACAAGATATAAGTTACAAACTATTTTACAACAATGGAGACCATAAAGGACGATTGTTAGTTGCCTGTAACCACAGCTTATGATACATGTATTTTTTTGTAGTTATCTTCAGTGTGAATTATAGTTGCCTGTTGCCTTAATCACTTTTGGGTGACGATTGCTTGTTGTGGACACGAGTCAAATAGCTGTGTATTGCGCCTTCAGGTTATGGCAGCTCATATTCCCATTGATTGATGTGCTGGATAGTCCGATCATTTGTTGTTCTGGAAGACTTATTAACTAGTTTTATCTTTGGCTTCCAGTCAGTGCTTTCACTATGTTGTAGTGAAATTTTGCATCCGTCATCACCTAATCTGGATAATGCCTCTTAAGGTGAGTTGACACTAGGCTTCACCACACGCTGCATACATAAGACTCAGCTCCTCTCAAATTCTTGTTAGTGCCGCCTACTGGACTGCTCATTAGGGTGAGTTAGTGGTGTGGCGTGAGTCTTGATGAGCAGTCCAGTAGGCGGGGCTAACAGAATTTTGGAGGAGTTTGGTGATAAGTACAGATTAGGTGATGACGGATGCAAAATTTCAGTACTACATAGTGAAAGCCCTGACTGAAGCAAAGATAAACTAGTTTAATGAGTCTTCCAGACAACAAATGATCGGACTCACCAGCACATCCATCGATGGGAATATTTGCTGTCATAATCTCAAGGCGCAATACACAGCTATTTGACTCGTGTCCCCAACAAGCAATCGTCACCCCAAAAGTGAATAAGACAACAGGCAACTATAATTCACACTGAAGATAACCACAAAAAAATACATGTATCATAAGCTGTGATTACAGGCAACTAATAATCGTCCTGCTGTCGAAAAAAAGATTATCTTTCATTAACATGAATTCCTTGTTAATCCTCTTCCCTGATATTAACCTAATATAATTGTCTTTCAAAACCATTTTGTATAAAAACCAAGTTTTCTGCTCCATTCACCAGCGTATGGGCGTAGTGTGACTGTATTCAAATTAGCAATCCTGAAATTAAAAGAAAAAATATGAATGTTGAAAACATTGAATATTTTTTCCGCATACGTGGATAAAATAACTGCCTAATTCAATAATAATATAATTCATATCTGCCTCACACTTATAGTATCGGTAAACAAAGGATTAATCTAAATACAGAAGTCTACTCATAATCCCCATGCCTAAAAATCCGCCGCTAATTACTCAAAACATCAATATAAAAAAATTACCCCCGCAGTACAAGTTTAAATAATGTGAATCCGGTTTGAATTTATATTCAAACACACAGACATCATTTGAACTCTAGCAATCTATCTTGGTCAATTGCCAATGATATAGCGTTTTTAATGCAAAAACTGCGTAATCTAGCACTCCCTTGAATGAAGAAATTCATTACACCAATGTGGTTTTGTTGAATGAGCAACGACCTATACACACACAAACACAAATATATCTTTCATATATATATATATATATATATATATTATATATATATATATATATATATATATATATATATATATATATATATATATATATATATATATATATATAATATATATATATATATATATATATATATATATATATATATATATATATATATATATATATATATATATATATATATATATATATATATATATATATATATATATATATATATATATATATATATTATTCTATATATACATATATATATGTGTGTGTGTATATATATATACTGTATGTATGTATGTATGTACACCATATTTCTTTGAGGCCGGACAGGCCATAAAAACATTGATGCTTTTTTATTATTATTATCAGGACTATATACATCGTTATTTCTTAATGTTCATTGATCACCACAACAGCCTTTGAAAACGTTGCGGGGAAATTCATTTCCCCTGTTCCCGTCGACTGAAAGAGTCGGAACGAACACATTTCATCCGCCTCTGTTGATGAGTTGGGGTCTCGGCCAATATTGCAGCCATGTTTTTTGGGAAATTGCTCTCATAGTTGCGTGGTCATTATTGCCACGGACACCTCCATGATTTGGTGAACAGAAATCCCCATATTTTATTTTTGCATATGAGGTTCACAATTAAAGATGATGTTATAAGCTGGTTTCTGCCTAAGAAGACGACAAATGAACGAATGTCTCCGTTATCTGTCCAGAGGGCAAAACTTTGTAATGTATATTGTCATATAATATTATTTTTCTACATCTTCTATTTTTGATTTGACGGAACTACCCTAGTTCTCCTCTGGTTTTCAGAATCCTCTCATCATAAAACTGATGTGGAGCAGAAATTTCAGAGCGTTGGCATGGATATGATGGGGTAGGGGTTGGGGGGTTAGATCCTTTAGCAAAATTTAAAGTGAACCAAAACTAATTGCCTTCCATAGGACCCCTTACATTATGAAAGGGTTTTAAATACATATATATATATATAGATATATATATATATATATATATATATATATATATATATATATTACCTCGAGCTACAAATGTCCTTAATATCTAATTCGTCTCTTACCTCGGAATTAATATATTTTTCATATATGTTAACCGAAGGGGGATTTTTTAGTCGACTAAAAAATTCCCTTTTCGGTTCACATATATGAAAATATATTAATTCCGAGGCAGAGCGCATTAGATATTAAAGGACATTTGTAGCTCCAAGTGTATATGAATCACGGTATGTGATATGACTCTATAAAATATTGTATTTGTATACATATATATATATATATTATATAATATATATATATAATATATATATATATATATATATATATATATATAATATATATATATATATATGCTTTAAAAAATCACAGTAGATGCACATGACTTCATTAAGTAAGCGAATACTACAGGGAAATGATAGTCAGAAATCCAAGCACTTTCGTCTTTACTAAGACAATGTCTTAGTAAAGACGGAAGCGCTTGGATTTCTGACTATCATTTTTCTGTGGTATTCGCTTATATATATATATATATATGTTGTAACCAATAGGGAAAATGGCCTTTTAGGTCTAATGGGTAGGAAAAACGAACAGTTTATGTTAAAGTTATAAACTGCTGGTAAATTAAGTTAAATACCTATATTTAGGTTAAATTCTATCATGATTTAAGCTAAATAATGTACTATTTTTGAACAATTAGTAAACAAGAGATATTATTAGTATTATCATTATTAAAATAATAATAATAATAATAAGGATGTATTATTACATGAATAATTAATAATAATTAATAATAATAATAACAATGCATGTATTCCATGGTGTCATAAGTCTAGAATATTCTGTTATATAACTAGAATCTCATAAGACTAGAATCTTGTCTTATAATTAGAATCTTGTGTCAAAAGACTATCATTAGAATTTGGTATCATAAGGACCTAAAACATCCTTATCACTATAGCTAGAATCTTACTGTGTTCTAACCTAACGTAGAACTCTTCAAGAACTTTTGACTTGCGCAATCTTTTTATGTAAAAAATACAAAAAAAAAGAGGTACTACATATCTCAGGGAATTTTCATCGCTGGCGGGCATTTGTCATTATCATTAAGATAGGTGTGGCCTCACTCACGGAGAGAAAAATTTTTTTTTTGAATGAGTTGTTAATCAGGACATATTAAAAAAAGATAGACCGGTGTCATAAGTCTAGAATATTCTGTTATATAACTAGAATCTCATAAGACTAGAATCTTGTCTTATAATTAGAATCTTGTGTCAAAAGACTATCATTAGAATCGAGTATCATAAGACTAAAATCTATCATATAGCTAGAATCTCTGTCTTATAATAGAACTCTTCAAGAACTTTTGACTTGCGCAATCTTTATGTAAAAAATACAAAAAAAAGAGGGTACTACATATCTCAGGGAATTTTCACCGCTGGCGGGCATTTGTGTCATTATCATTAAGATAGGTGGCCGTGAATGCGTAGCAATTACCAAAGAACCTGTTGACCTTGGCTCTTGACTCACTCACGGAGAGAAAATTTTTTTTTTTTGGAATGATGTTGTTAATCAGACATATTAAAAAAGATAGACCGATTTCCCTGTAAACAAACAGGGTGAAACTGGATTGAGCTAGTGCTCAGTACATATAAAAATTGAGAGCGATGATAGCCTCAGGCGGTATACTATAAACGCCTGCACACATGATTATGCATGGGGATTTGTATATAAATAGGCCCTTTCTTAATCACAGCTCATTCGGAACAGACGGCTACGGGTCAGCAATCTAGAATTAAGGTAAGTAAAATTTTAGACGACACCCTAGTACCTTATAAGCCCAGGTGAATGGCGTATAATCTACCTACGTCTAGTAACCAGAGTGGAACAGGCAAAGTCTATGTATTATTAATTAATAAGTCTATTTTATAACGTGAACAACATTGGAGTATTGTGCTGTCGAACACTTTCACTGTCAACACCGTTATAGTGGTGGCCTTGACAGTGAGACGAAATTCCTAGAAGTTTGTAGATATACGATTCTTTGCGTTTGGTCTAATTTTGTTGTGAGATACTACGAACTAGCTTTATGTTAAAATACTATATATATATTTAGCTCAATGTGTCAGTAGAGAAGGGATAAAGAGAGAGAGAGATTTACGATTGTCTATCGTCGTCTGCTTTGGGCAAAGCGCCGAGATAACGGTACTAGTCAGACCTTGGTCAGACTGAGAGTGAAAGCAGGAAGCGTACCTACAGTTCGTTACCTAAGCATAATTTCCAGGTGAATTAAAAGTGGTCAAAATTAGCTATAAGAGGAGAAATATTACATTTCTTGTACAGAAATCTTTCCTAAATATTGAGTTAATTACTCAAACTGTGCAAAGTAAAAGGAGAGAAAATTGTAGAAGACAAAATTTGTCTCGTTAAGAAAGAGAGAGAGAGAGAGAGAGAGAGAGAGAGAGAGAGAATATTTTGGTTTGAAATCAGATGTTCTAACCGAGATTATTTCGCCATTGTATAAGTATAATAATAATAATAATAATAATTACGTCCCTAATGCAAATCGCATCGCAACTTGCTATTTTACAAGTGTGCGTTTGTCCTCGAAAGCATTTCATACACGAACGAACGAACGAACGCGCCCACCGCCGCTGCTACAAACATAAACAAAACACACAATATGGCGGCGGGTGATGCTAGCTACTACTGATTGACGTAGCTGTTTTTTTCATGCTCATAAACGGGGTTTCCCGTAAGTTTTTGAAAAATACACCAGTGTAGCACATCTTGTAACAGCCTAACAATTCCTGGACGATAATATGATCTCTCTCTCAGTGTGTGGTTATACTTAAAAGTGTTACGATACATCACTGCTTCGGCCATTTCAAAATGCGCCAGCCAATAAGAAAGTGATTTAACTTGTATGTGTGATACCAGCTCAAATACGTAGGCATGTCTTAGAACAAACCAACAAAGTTTGTGAGAGACATTCCACTCTGTACCATGTGGTTTATTTTACACTATATCAAGTGACATGAGACAAACAAATACTTAAAAGTTTATATAAAAGAATGACGAGTTCCTGGAGGCACCTTTATGGCCAAATCTAGAACATTAATGAACTTTTACATTCTGAAAAAATTAAACAATTCTTTCATATAAGAATAGATTTACAACCAACCACGTGGACATTCTTTAAGCAAATTTCTAAAATGATTAAAAAGAAAGTCTTAACATTCTGAATAATAATAAAATTGTATTATTTTCCTATCCTATCTTTATTATTATTTAATTATTATTAAAAGAAACCTATACTATCCCAATATATCACCAATAGATGAATGTAATATATATATATATTATATATATTATATATATATATATATATAATATATATATATATATATATATATATATGGTTAGTAAAAATATTCCTAGCCAAATGTATAAATTCAATTGTGCTGTGGTCGATACTAATAGGTCCATACTCTGTAACTATATTGAAAATAACATTTTCAGTATTCCTAAAACATTTCCATCTAATATGGTATAAATTTAAGCTGTGTGATTAGCATTGATGCAGAGAGGAATTTTCTCTTACAGTGAATCTGAATAAATCTCTACACGACTTGCTCTTGCTTGCTTGCTTAGCACTAAGAAACACGCGCTGTCATAATGATGCGGCAGCAGTGTAGTAGTCCTATTTTGCTAGTATATCTAAAGTGTGTGTACTCATCCACCATCGTAATACCTTGGTAAAATTAGGCAAAGAGTCGATCGATACTGGCTACCCTCTCACTAGGCTTCTTAGGATAGTCCAAAGTTAGGTAGTAGGTTAGTTAAGAGGCCGAGCAAGTCCTAATAAGTTTTCCATGAAGAATTTTATATTTATCAAAAATATTCATATTTCCTTATTCAAAGTTAGATTAGCTAATCTCTGGTAGGTCTTTTTAATCTAAGAGATCATATGTAGCTATGATCCGCAGTGGAAATTTTCACGAGAGAAAGGTATTTGAATGTAGAATACAATAGCACTACTACTTCAGTTAGCAATCACCATCTTTTTGAAAAGGTTATTTGAATAGTGAAATGATTTTCCCAGAACCCTTGCAACTATACTTAAACTTTTTTCAAAAAACACTCGAATGGAGAATACAGTTGAAAAGACTGAATTTGATCGATAGGTATACTATATGATATATGAACCTAGAATAAAAGTCGACTCTGTTTTATTCAGCATTTCTAACAACCTTTTCATAAACTTAGCCTATATGGTATTGTGTTAGAAACTTTCGACTTGTTGTTAAATAAAGGCGAATGATTGACTGACTATTCAACGTGCAATTATTATTACTATTATGAAAACAATTTTATAATCCGCAATGATGCAGATGAGATTACTCCTTGCGACTATTTACAAATAACTTTTGAATGAAGAATACAGTTATTATTCTTTTGAAAAACCTGAATTTGATCGACGGATATATGTAAACCTAGAATGAAAGTTTACTTTTTTTTTTATTCATTTCTAACAACCTTTTCATAAACTTAGCCTATATGGTATTGTGTTAGAGACTTTCGACTTGTTGTTAAATAAAGGTGAATGATTGACTGACTATTCAACTTGCAATTATTAACAATTTTATAATCTGCAACGATGCAGACGAGATTACTCCTTGCAACTATTTAAACTTTTTAAAATGATTTTTGAATAAAGAATACAGTTATTAATCTTTTTGAAAAAACTTATGATAGAGAAATGATTTTTACATATATATAGAGATATATAACTCCTGAATAAAGAATGCAGTTATTAATCCTTTTTGACAAAACTATTTGAATAGAAATTGTTTTCCCAATCCTTGTTGCGACTTCTTAAACTTTTTAAAATGACTTTTGAATAAAGAATACGCCAGTTATTAATTCTCTTAAAAAGACTTATGATAGAGAAATGATTTTTACACACACATATATATATTTATATAGATATATAACTCCTGAATAAAGAATGCAGTTATTAATCCTTTTTGACAAAACTATTTGAATAGAAATTGTTTTCCCAATCCTTGTTGCGACTTCTTAAACTTTTTAAAATGACTTTTGAATAAAGAATACGCCAGTTATTAATTCTCTTGAAAAGACTTATGATAGAGAAATGATTTTTACACACACATATATATATATATATTTATATAGATATATAACTCCTGAATGAAGAATACAGTTATTAATCCTTTTTGAAAAGACTATTTAAATAGAGAAATGATGATTTATCCAATCCTTGTTGCGACTACTTAAACTTTTCAAAATGATTTTTGAATAAAGAATACGCCATTATTAATTCTCTTGAAAAGACTTTATGATAGAGAAATGATTTTTACACACACACATATATATATTTATATAGATATATAACTCCTGAATGAAGAATACAATTATTAATCCTTTTTGAAAAGACTATTTAAATAGAGAAATTATTTTCTCAAACCTTGCGATGACTTCTTAAACTTTTTAAAATGACTTTTGAATAAAGAATACGCCAGTTATTAATTCTTTTGAAAAGACTTATGATAGAGAAATGATTAGCGACTACTTAAACTTTTTAAAATGACTTTTGAATAAAGAATGCAACCCTCCTTAGCTAGGAGCTAGCACTGGTATTTCCAAAAAATTTTCTACAAACAAAACATAACTCTATTAATATCCATTACTCTAATTAAGAATAAATCCAAAGGGGGAATATATTTGGTTGTCTCTTTTAATTTACATATATGTAGTATATAGCTCCCAGATACTCTCTACACAGACTTGCTTGCTTGCTTTGCACTAAAGAAACACGCGAGCTGTCATAATAATGATGCAGCAGCAGTGCAGTAGTCCTATTTTGCTAGTATATCTAAAGTGTGTATAGGCTTGACATTGAAAAGGAAGGATGCTTGTTAAATTAACATCTTAATGATATCTCTAATTCTGATAACAACAACAATACTTCTCTGCTTCAATACTTCTTCTGCGCTATTTTGCAAGATTGATTATATATGTTACAGTAAGAACGCACACATACTTATCCATACTTTTCGGGGTAAAATTAGGCAAAGATCGATCGATACTGGCTACCCTCACTAGGCTTCTATAGGAATCGTTAAGGATAGTTAGTCCAAAGTTAGGTAGTAGGTTAGTTAAGAGGCCAAGCAAGTCCTAATAAGTTTTCCATGAAGAATTTTATATTTATCAAAAATATTCATATTTCCTTACTGGTAGGTCTTTTTAATCTAAGAGATCATACGTATGATCCGCAGTGGAAATTTTCACGAGAGAAAGGTATTTGAATGTAGAATACAAGAGCACTACTACTTCAGTTAGCAATCATCATCTTTTTGAAAAGGTTATTTGAATAGTGTATGATTTTTTTTCCAGCAACCCATGCAACTATACTTAAACTTTTTTCAAAAAACACTCGAATGGAGAATACAGTTGAAAAGACTGAATTTGATCGATAGGTATACTATATGATATATGAACCTAGAATAAAAGTCGACTGTTTTATTCGGCATTTCTAACCTTCTCATAA
>NC_061105.1:49616209-49619479 GCF_015104395.2 Macrobrachium nipponense | reverse complement strand
CAATGGATTTTTTTTTTAATTTAATTAATTCGTCCTGACGCCTAAAAAGAGGGAACCACGGAAAACCTCGGGCATCGGTGGTTTCTGCTATCTTGGCGCTGCGTTTGGGCCCTGGCTTGTATGGGAAGGGAACCGAAGTGACAACATACAAATAAGTATGTAGATATAATAATTATATATATATATATATATAATATATATGATATAATAATATATATAATAACTATTTATAATAATTATATAATATATATATTATAATATATATGTGTGTGTGGTGTGTGGTGTGGGCGTTGTGTTCGTGTGGTGGTGTGTATTATATATATATATATTATATAAGATAATTATATACGTATAATATAGTATATATATATAAGTATAATAATATATATAAGCATAATAGTATAAAACTTATATATTTATACATATATATTTTGTTACGTCCAGTTCCATCGGCCATTCAAACCTTTATTGCCTTAACTTTAGCCTGCCCAAAAAGACATTTGCGTAGGTAAAAAAAGAGAAGCAAAAATTATGAGGTTTTAATTGGCCAGAAACCTCCTCCGTTCCTGCTTGGAACGGAACGCCGTCATCATTCAATTTTTGGACAAAACCAAAATTGGGTTAAGTCAACCAAAGTTATACTTCGTTAACTTTTAAAATGAAAAAGTAGCAATTTTTCGTGTCTTCCCAAGTCCTGGAAGGAGGTCCTTTTGGGTCAGGAAAAAGGGTGAAAAAGGAAAAGTAGCACGAGAAGAGAGGGTTGGGTGGGGTAGGGGTGGGGGAATAAGGAGTATAAAAGTAATAGAGGTAATTGTGTATTTAACCTTTAAAGTTTTGTTTTTCAAAAAACGTTTGTTTTTTGGTTCACACAATTTACCTTGAAATTTCTTTGAAAAGTCTTAAAGCCCTTCGTATATATTATTTCGTCATCCATATTGCACTGCTGGACTTAATTCATATTCTAACATTTTCATTCACAATAGATTTAAAGGTAAAATTGTTTTCTTTTTGTAATGGTATTTCTAGCTGTTAAATTTTGATGACACAATCATGCAAATATACCAAATAAAGATTTCTGAAAAACAGCAGTATCTCTCTCTCCTCTCTCTCTTTCTTTTGCCAACATCTTAATCGTCACTTGACTTCTTAACAAAGCGAATGCTTCATGATTCGGTCCTTTGCAAAAAACTATTTCGAGGCGGCTAACATAAACAATTTTATAAATCAGGTCTATTTCCTAATAGTTTCTTTGATTGGAAAAAAAAATTGAGTAAAAACAATACTTACTGTACAAAAATCTCTATCTTAAAGGACCAGTACCCACCTGCCCTTATTTCACCCCAGAAACAAATTTGTCCAAATTTTCCGCCCGAGACCTTCAAGCTAGAACCTCGATAAACGCCTCCATATCATGAACCTTTCCGTGCCATGAGGCTTCTCGCCAAAACAACGATTATGCGCCCTTAGTGGCGTGATCGGTAATGGTGTGGCGTGCCCATTGCCACTTCGGTTCCGCCCCGGAGTTTGACATCTCGGGCATTCGCCATTGAGGCTGTTGAAAGAAGATGCATATTTCTGGCATGAAAGAAGTTCACTCTCGACGTGGTTGCGGAAAGTTCCACGTTAAAAGCCGTTGAGGTCCCGTTTGTTGAATAACCACTTGGTTCCATGCAACGTTAAAAACACCAGTAAAAAAAAACAAACAAACAAATCAAACAAGATTATGTCTCCCGGGACGCCACCTCACAGGAGTCACAGCGGTCAGTCAAAGTCTTTCCGAGCAACTTCAGCCGGCCGACTTAGGACTTAACAAAGGACCCCAAAACCGTTGTTTTCGCAATTTAAAGTTTCACGGTGGAGCGACGTTAAATCATAATCAGTCGTCCCTCTCCCTTTCTTGGTGTCTCCAAAAAATGGCATGGCATTTATGGCTACTCTCATTGAATTTGATTTTTCATCAGGGGAATACGTAAAAAAAATTGTATTACACCTTATGATTTCTTCAAAAATTACCTTACGCAGTTCGTGAGATGGAGATCTTTGACTATATCATAACTATATATATATATATATATATATATATATATATATATATATATATATATATATATATATATATATATATATAAATACATATATATATATATCATACATATATATATATATACATATATATATATATATACATATATATATATATATATATATACATATATATATACATAATATATATATATATATATATATATATATATATATATATATATATATATATATATATATATATATATATATATATGTCTGACTGAGGAAAATATAATATGAGAAACTTGTGTTTTTGGCTGAATATCAGTATACACACACACACACAAACACACACACATTTTTATAATATATATATATATATATATATAAATATATAATATATATATATATATATATATATATATATATATATAAGTGTGTGTGTGTGTGTGTGTGTGTGTGTGTGTGTGTGTGTGTATACTGATATTAAGCCAAAAAACACAAGTTTCTCATATTATATTTCCTCAGCCAGACATATTATATATCTATATCTATCTATCTATCTATCTATCTACTATATATATATATATATATATATATATATATATATATACCATATATATATATATTACATATATATATGTATATGATAAAGATCTCCATTTTCACGAACTGCGTAAGGTAATATATATATATATATAATATATATATATATATATATATATATATATATATATATATATATATATATATATATATATATGTGTGTGTGTGTGTGTGTGTGTGTGTGTGTGTGTGTGTGTGTGTGTACTGATATTCAGCCAAAAACACAACCTTCTCCATATTCCCTCGGTCAGTTCTCTCACTGCACTATAAAAAAGAAAATGTTAAAGCCCCGTCATTATAAAACGTTCCATGACATAAAAGAAAGAGGTGAACTCAGCCATCTTTCTAGGATTGGGGTTGCTACCTTCCTCAGGTGAGCCCCACCCAAGCCCCACCAGGAGAGATACACCCCTGAACTGTACCTTGAGATTCAGCTCTATATTTACAGCGCTTTAATGACAGTGAGAATGGACTTCAGAATGTAGGGGGAAATTCCTGATGAAATCAATGGATTAATACAAAACAGATATAAGTTACAAACTATTTTACAACAATGGAAACCATAAAGGACGATTGTTAGTTGCCTGTAATCACAGCTTCTGATACATGTATTTTTTTGTAGTTATCTTCAGTGTGAAT
>NC_061105.1:49603709-49611209 GCF_015104395.2 Macrobrachium nipponense | reverse complement strand
TATATATACTATATATATATATATATATATATATATTTACACACACAAACACATATATATATATATTATATATATATATATATATATATATTATATATATATATATATATATATGCTTAAAAAATCACAGTAGATGCACGTGACTTCATTAAATATGCGAAAATAACCAAGCGCTTTCGTCTTTACTAAGACTGTCTTATAAATGTATGTATATATATATTATATATATATATATATATATATATATATATATATTATATATATAGTATAATATATATATATGATAAATCCACGAAGGAAAAAATAAACGAAGGAGGTCTGCAAGATCTTTCGACTTTAAAAGTCCTTTACTGAGCAGATACTGACATAATACGAGAAAAGACAATACAAGAAAGGTTCGTATAACTGACAGATAGGGATTATAAAGGGATTAGTACCTAGAATCTGACACACCTGGAAGATAAGAAACCTTCCCAAACAAGCATAAACAATAGGTGCAATTAAAGGTTTAAGACAATCATCTCAGATACAATTTCCAGACAATTAAAGGATTATAGGTGACAGCTATTCGGAACTTGGTAAACAAAACCATATTCAACAATACATGACAGACATACATTATTACAACAAAATTTAATAACTCTAAGGCAACTGATTTTATTTAAGTCAGTAATTATATCTTTGAGGTCATTCTTAAACATGTTACAGATACAAGGGTCTAAATGAAAAAGGCCACGAACCACTAACATTGAAATTACAATGAAAAGTAAGTTGTATTAAAGCAGATTCTAAAAGATTTCGTGATAAGACATCTCTTGACCATGCAATTACTGAACTATCAATCCAATTAATTCGGTGGTTGTTTTCACTTAAATGAATGAATAATGCATTAGATTTTTGCCCAGTTTTTACAAAAATCTAATGCATTATTCATTCATTTAGGTGAAAACAACCACCGAATTAATTGGATTGATAGTTCGGTAATTGCATGGTCAAGAGATGTCTTATCCCGAAATCTTTTAGAATCTGCTTTAATACAACTTACTTTTCATTGTAATTTCAATGTTAGTAGTGGCCTTTTTCATTTAGACCCTTGTATCTGTAACATGTTTAAGAATGACCTCAAAGATATAATTACTGACTTAAATAAAAATCAGTTGCCTTAGAGTTATTAAATTTTGTTGTAATGTATGTCTGTCATGTATTGTTGAATGATGGTTTTGTTACCAAGTTCCGAATAGCTGTCACCTATAATCCTTTAATTGTCTGGAAATTGTATCTGAGATGATTGTCTTAAACCTTTAATTGCACCCATTGTCTATGCTTGTTTGGGAAGGTTTTCTTATCTTCCAGGTGTGTCGGATTCTAGGTACTAATCCTTTATAATCCCTATCTGTCACTTATACGAACCTTCTTGTATTGTCTTTTCTGTATTTATGTCAGTATGTGCTCAGTAAAGGACTTAAAGTCGAAAGATCTTGCAGACCTCCTTCGTTTATTTTTCCTTCGTGGCATTTATCTTTATTTATGGATTTATCACGTTTCCCTAACTTTCGTGATTCAGTTATACATATATATATATATATATATATACTATATATATATATATATATATATATATATATATATATATATATATACATACATAAACATATACATATATATATATGTGTGTATATATATATATATATATATATATAGATATATATATATATATATATATATATATATATATATATATATATATATATATATATATATATATATACTATAGCTATGCGCAATTTACGCTTAATACTAAAATTTAACATTCATATCATCAAAGTGAATATTGAAATCGTCGGGTTTATTCGCTAAATCTGAAGCATTCAGACATAAATACACAAAAAATACACTAATTTATCATCATCACCATCATTAGCTTGCTCAGTGATGAACAATTATTGATATGCATTCGGAGGGAAAGCAATGCACACCGACTACACATTCAGATACTTCAAAAACAGAACAGACGCGTGTTGTAAGGCTTAGGGCCTATGTATACTCGAAGTGTTATGATTTAGGTCTAAACATTGTTGAATGATTTTATCAGACAGTATGGCTTTATTTTTTGCATAGGTTATCCCTTACATGTACGAAATCTCATCTCTCTCTCTCTCTCTCTCTCTCTCTCTCTCTCTCTCTCTCTCTCTCTCTGTAATACTTTTAGCATTCTCCGGCCTCAACCAGAGAAAAAAAAATCTTCAGTTTCTACCTGACAATTGTGGGTGTTAGGACGTCCTTTCGAATACTATTTGTTGTTTTTCCAGAAACCTTTACACTTCCTGGATTCTTTGCCTCTGCCTCTGTTCTACCATGGAAGGGAATGGTCTGATATTCACGGGCTTAAAAATACCTTTCCTGGAATTTATCTGTAGAGTGTGTGTGTGAGACAGAGAGAGAGAGAGAGAGAGAGAGAGAGAGAGAGAGTGAGAGAGAATTACCTTACAGAAGCCTTTAACAATTTAACAACCAACTCTGTAGGCAAATTCGTCAGCAAAAATCATCAGATGGGGAGGAGTTTAAATGAGGCTGTTGGGTTATTAACTCCATTAGTCCATTTTTTCCTTCATAAAAGTTGATTTTGGAGTCTCGGAAATTGTGATTCCTTTTCCCAGGATTTCCTGGGAGCGCTGAAGCATTGCCAAGCGCCTGTATTTTCATTTCATCATCATCATTAATGTTATTATTATTATCATCATCATTACCATGTTGTTGATGAAAGTAATAAAACAAAATTGGAACACCCGGAAAAGGATCATTAAAAACAGCGACCCCGACTCGAGATTAACTCGGAAAGAGGAAATATATGATGTTAATGAAGATGATGGTGGTGATGTCATCTTAGTCTTCAAATCTCTTCTCATATAACTGTGAAAAGGTATATTGTTTTGCCCCCAACATTAAGATTCGGGTCCTAAGTCAGAAGGAACGCTGAAGATTAACACGTTTTTCCTCTGCTGAAGGACACCTTCAGAAGAAACACTACTTTACACACATCTGTCCCTGATTTATTACCTAACTGAAGTTTTTCTCATAAATAGGCCTACAGTAGCTCATAAGGTTTTCAATGAATGGGTGTTGTGTCAAAAGTAGGAGATAAAACAAGCAGAGAGGATTGAAAAAAAAAAACTTATTGACTGCTACCAACAGTTATCCAACTGTCAGGAGCTTTAGCCCTTTTAATGATTTTCTGTAACAGTCCGTGAAATTCAGTGCTATAATCTTATATGAACTAGAATATTTTGTAATTTTAAACAAATATTTAGTAATTAAATGGAAAGGCATAGCCTCTCAAAATGTCTGTATACACGCACGAGTATTTTCACGTACTTTTCAGTAGGTCCGAATGAGGGAGATATTGAAGGCAAACAGAATCTAACTTGCGTCCGGAACTTCATCACATATACCGTATATAACTAACTTCTTGTCCCAAATGAAGCAACAAACTTCCCACTTAGAGATTTTACCAAAAACCAAATACAATAATTTCCCGTCCAGTTCAGAGGAGACGCTTCAACTTGATCAATTCATTTCATCCTCAAAAGGAAAGATATTGCATCTAATCAATAGTGGGGGGTGGTGGCGGGGGGCGGGAATCCCTTGCAACAGAATTCGAGGGGAAATGTCACAATGATTTTGAATAATTGTCCCTCTGAGAACTTCAAATTGACTGGAAACTCACTGTCGTTGTCACTGGAATATCATGTGCGTTTTGTCATCACTCCCTGAATATGGTTTGTGGGCGATTTATCAAATCATATTTGACGAAGGAACCTTTTTTAAAATATTTGATAAGGGAAATTGTTATTTAGGTTAAGGACATCATTGGCTTACGGTTAGGATAAAAGAGTAACTTTATGTATCTAGTTGGTTAGGAATACATAGTTTATTTCAGTCTAAGGAATAATTAGAGTCTATTCAAGTCTATAGAATAATTAGAGTCTATTTAAGTCTAAGGAATACATAGTTTTTTTTAAGTCTAAGGAATACGTACAGTTTATTAAAGTCTAAGGAATACATAGAGTGTATTTAAGTCTAAGGAATGCATAGAGTTTTTTTATGTCTAAGGAATACATACAGTTTATTTAAGTCTAAGGAATACATATAGTTTATTTAAGTCTAAGGAATACATAGTACAGTTTACTTAAGTCTAATCTATACGTAGAGTTTACTTAAGCCTAAGGAATGCATAGAGTTTATTTAAGTCTAAAAATACATATAGTTTATTTAAGTCTAAGGAATACATAGTACAGATTATTTAAGTCTAATGTACCTCAACATTAACAAATGCTCATTATCGAGGAGCAATTAACAACATTTTGATTGTGATAAGTGCTAGAGTTGAGTGACGCATAATTATGTTCAATGGGCCAATTATTTCTTAATATCTCTTGGGTTTGAAATCAATAAAATGCTAATAAACGATAAACAAAAAATTCGATGTTGCTTTAAGTGGGTGTTCAAAGTTATCGAGTAGCTTGTGAAACTTGGTGCGGCTGTCTTCCCTACCTTCCCGACCCCATAACTATCCCACCCGGACAAACAGGTTTGCGGGAGGAGGGTCGATATCTCCCCTACATGCTCCGCCCCATCCGGGGCGGACAAGCTTATTTGCAGGGGGTGTGTAGCTGTCTCATGTCTCCCTTACTGTCACCCGGGGAAGGACGAACAAGATAAACTCGGATATTATTATCATAGATTGATATTCACAAGACGACAACAATGAGTGAATATTTTGTAAAAATGAGTTACAAAAATGACATCAGTACTAATGCTTATGCATTAAAAGGCAAAACCCAATTTATTTAATCATATTTGTTGATAATTACTATGATAATCTTCCTGAACTTTAGTTCTATTTGTGCAAAATTCACAAACAAAATGCGTCCTTTTAACGACTATTTTTTACCGTCTCGTTAAATTACAATGGAATGGAGTGAAATGTAAACTTTAGGCCAAAAGCCAAACACTGGGACCTGAGAGGTCATTCAGGACCAAAAGGGAAACTGAGAGTAAAACGGTTCGAAAGGTGTAACAGGAGGAAAACCAGGCAGTTGCCCTTTGAACAATTATTAGGAATTGAATTTAAACTGAATATGGAATTTAGGCCAAAGACCAAGCATTGGGACCTACGAGGTCATTCAATGCTGAAACGGAAATTGACAGTAAAATGGTTGATCGGTTTAATAGGAGGAAACCCTCAAAGCAGTTGCACTATGGAGCAATTGTTAGGAGAGGGTGAAAGGTAAGATGGAAGAAAGAGAATTATGAAAGGAGGTACAGTAAAAGGAACGAAAGGGGTTGCAGCTAGGAACCGAAGGCACGCTGTAAAGGACCTTAAGTAATGCCTTACAGTGTACCGCATGAGGTGCATTGACGGCACTAAGCCCTCTTACGGTGAACAATTGTTAAGTGAGGCTAGAAAGTAAGATGGAAAGAAAAGGGAACAACTGCAATCAAGGGAATGAAAGGGTTTCAGCTAAAGGCCTATGGGACACCGCAATGTCGTCATCGCACCTCACCGCCAGCCGCCCCCCCCCCCCACCCCCGTCACACACAACCCCAGGGAACCGTCTCGTTCCAGAATAGGCTTGAATAGTATATGAGTGCACTCATCGCATAACAAGTTAGGTTACGCTGGGGAGTCGTTAGCAGCTGTATAATCAATGAATACTGGTTCAGCTCAACCACAATGATTGAATAGTTATAATACATCTGAATCATCAAAGAGTGCTAGAAACTCAATTTAATATATATATATATATATATATATATATATATATATATATATATATATATATATATATATATATAATATATATATATATATATATATATATATATATATATATATATATCTTTAAATATTGATCGAATACCTACCAGTTATCACTGTTATGTATATACTATGTAGTACTGCAATGGCACTGAGGGTCATTTAGAATAATTGCTTTACAAATGTTGAAAATCATTATAACTTCGTAAATTTTAACTTCACCACTTCTGTCTTGCTTTTTATAAGTCAGTCCAACCATCCTTGTAGGTCTTAATTACCAAAGCGATTAAAGAATTCCTTCAGAATATTTCTGTTGTGTACTTTTCAACTTAAATTACTCTCTCCTACTTAACTCAATACTTATTCATCATCTTCTTAATAATTCTTTTGTTTTGCCTAAATGTCATTTCTGACGAGAGCTTAAATTTCTCAAAATCTTTTGCTGATTACATATAAATATCCTCGCCTCTGCCCGAACGGCATCTTCAAAAATGTCATCGGCCCCGTTCAGTAAAACTGAAGTTTGTGTATTTGTCTCATCATCACCGCCCAGAACTAATAATAATAATAATAATAATAATAATAATAATAATAAATAATAATAATAATAAACCTTCGATCTCAGCACGATCTTTAGAAGGTGCCTTGCCAAGTAACCTATCAGAATTTACTCGTGCATTTGAATCCATCCGGCTTTTGTCTCGTTTTACTGAATGGCTGATTCGTTTGTGGCCATTTTCCTTCCATGAAAATAATGAACGACGAATTTCCATTGACACGAAAAGGATAATCTCGTGATTATTCCGCGATCATAACAAGAAAACGTTTCTCAATGTTATTGGAAATAAAACATATGATTATCATATTTGTTACCAAAACAAATACAGTTCTTGGTAATGTCCTCATTCGTTCGTGAGAGAGAGAGAGGAGGAGAGAGAGAGAGAGAGAGAAGAGAGAAGAGAATAAAATTCAAACTAAGATGTAAAATATATAGTGGAATAATAGAAATGAAATAACGTAAAAGCTGATATTGGCAACACACACACAAAAAAAAAAAAAAAGCACAGGACCATTAAATTCAGCAAAAGAAATTTATTTTTCTTTTTGATAATTTCCATGCAAGAAATCCGCACGAAGCGCAACATTCACGAGAGGAAGGCCGTTTCAGAGAATTTCCTTCACTGATATTGTTTACTTAGTCTGTGCTACGGGTAAATAAAAACCTGAGAAAACGATATAAAGTGAATTACCTGAACAATATTGTGCACGTAGATACATACATACATACGTACATATACATACATATATACACAGACACACACACAACACACACACACACACACACACACACACACACACACACACATATATATATATATATATATATTATATATATATATATATATATATATATATATATTATATATATATATATATACCATCGAGCTACAATGTCCTTTTAATATCTAAATTCGCTCTACCGTCGGAATTAATATATTTTCAATATATGCTTAACCGAAGGGGAATTTTTCTCGATAATAGACTTGGCCTGGACCAGGGCGCGAACCCATGGATCCGCTCCCTGGTCCAGGCAAGTCTATTATCGAGAAAAAATTCCCGTTTCTCTTAAGCATTATATGAAAAATATATTAATTCCGAGGTAGAGCGAATTAGATATTAAA
>NC_061105.1:49588288-49603209 GCF_015104395.2 Macrobrachium nipponense | reverse complement strand
ACTGTTTATAAAATGGAGGAGCTTAATCAACTGTATTTACATTGGGCAAAATTTATGAGTAGGAATACAGGATCTTCTCTCTATACGAGCATAGAAAGATATCTCAAATAGTGCGGCTAACAGGGGTTTTATGACATAGGCCTACCCAATATAATTGAATTTGAGTACCAATAAAACTTAATCGTTTCTGTCCGGGTAGTCATAAGAACCACCAGGAGCCCCAAATTCCTTTCCAATATCTTTATATTTTATGGGTTTAACAATAGACAGAGTCAGAAGAAGGGAGATCCTCACTAATATTTCATCTAATCACCCACGCCCGTGAAGTTAGGCCTATGAAGGCGATGGGCCGTTATATGTCCATTTGATGGAGGGATAAGGGAAAGCTAAGTGAAAGAGAGAGGGAGAGAGATGTTATGAATCAGGAATGACATATGGTGCAGAGAGAGAGAGAGAGAGCTTCACACGGCTGGCAAAGACGCTTAACATAAAGGCGATTCTTAAAGATAAGAGAAGCAATAAGTTTTAAACACCAAATTGAGTACATAAGAACCATTTACATATGTATTTAGACTCACGGGTACTTATGACCTCTAATGGTGACCGATATCAGTCTATTACTTCTGCAAAGAACAAACTTTCTGACTTTGTTCCCAATCCCAACATGATGGCAACATCAAAGATAATGCTTATTGGTGATGAAAACGAGACGCTATTTAAGGGGAAACAAAACAATTTAAGTGTTGCTCTTACCGTTTTTGAGGTGTATCGCGTAAAGCATGGCTCATAGAGGTATTCAGGACAGAAAATCGACACGCAATTGGTTGTAGTCACTGTCACTCGTGCGTTTTTCAAGCACTATCAGCAGCACAGCATAATGTTACCCGATGGAATGGTCACTTGTGCATGACTCGCTAAGTGTGGTGTCAAATGTAGTTATCTCGTTTTAGGTTAGATGAAATCACTATAAAAAAAAGTCTTTTAGATTAATGTTTGCTTTTTTTTTTTCTTTTTTTTTTGTATTTTGAATAATATATTTTACATTACCATGAGAAATGTTATTTTTGGCGTAAGATTGAATTGTTAGATGTAAACTCATTTGATCTTGCGTTGCCAATGCTCAGCTAAGCCGTCAGCCAGCTCTTCCAGTTTTAGTCTAAATTGCATTGGTGTACTAGACGTTACGGAGTCAGTTTGGACATGATTCTGCGGTCAGATTGCAACCGTCCAATCTTTCGTCGACGAAATGATGACACATTGAGGGAAAGATGCCATGTGTGTGAAAATATGGAGGGATAAAATGCCACTTCCGAGAACATAGTACCGGGTCAGCCACGACGACAAAACCCTGCACCAAACAGACCTAGGCCTAGTTGTATAGCCAGAGTTCGTTCTCCTGAAATCGATATATCCGTTGGTAAGTGTGATTCAATTTTTAAATCTGTCTTTCATAGTTGTCATTTTCATTCTTATAAATCGGTTATGACTTGGGGCCACCGACAGTATTGGAATAACGGTGGCATAGCCTACCAAACACGGGCGTCATGTTAACATATATCCACTTCGGTCTAGGCTACAGATGTCCTGTTAGTATTATGGTGAACATGTATTTCTGATCTGGATATGATCTTTAGTCATGGAAATATTCGTATTCAGTAGAATGTATGTATGCAGTTTGCTTTCTGAGTCAAACGAAATTTCGTCTTTCTCTATAAAGCATGTAGCCTATGTATTCAGTATTTCTGTTATGGTATTAATAATCGTTACCTATCTCTTTCGTATTAAAAAATAAAAAAGCAACTGTGGAAAGCAGATTTTCGGATCATTGATGTGAAGTGTAGAGAATTCTAGTTAGTTTAATATTGAATTAATTTGATCCACACACATTCAACCGTAGCAGGAGGGAGAATGGACCGTTATGTTTCTTCATTTTAAAAGTATAATTGGTTGAAATGTTGCTTGTAGTAACTTGAGCCACGGTAGCGTAATTATTTTGTTATAAATGGAAATCGTTATTTAAGATTCTAATTAGACAAGGCAACGTTGCAAGTTATTAAGGTTCGTTAGCATTTGGCATAAAAGAGAAGGTAAAAAGAAAGAAAGAAAGAAAGAAAAAATAGTACTACATATAGGGAAGAGCACGACACTATTTTGATGTTACATCCTGCATACTCCGTTTATTGTTTTCCATAGAAACTTTCTTTTACAACTTTCCTTCACTCGAACTTTCGTATTTTGAAACTTCAAAATGTAAGAAACTGTTACTGGATATGTTAGAGAAATATTAATGATTGATAGGTTATTTTACTCCCTGTGAATTCCCTGAAAGAATTCCCTTCCTACTGTTTCGTTAGCTTTACGCTTTCTATTTGTAAATGAGCCAATCTTCTTTCGAATCAGGGAAAACGGAAGCAGTAAGAACATCCCAAATCGTAAAAATGAAGGAAAAGCATGCACAGGACGACACAGTAACTTGGCAGAGTTTAGTGACGGATATGGTGGGTGTTACAATCGCCACATACGTGTCCTATGATGGTGTTCATTTTTTATTCATTGTTATTGTAACGCTTACTCCGAAACTAACCATCCATTCAGCACCATCTTTTAAGAAAATGATCTCACAAGCCTAAGCACTGCCACGGCCATTTGACTATATAAGAAAACGCGCAGTGTTTCTACGACTGTAGGCCTAATAATATCCATCGGAGGACGTGATCTCGATTCCATTATTTTCGATTACTCGGGTCTTTGTAAAAGGGGAGTAATCCACTGTAAGTTTTAGGCCTATGGATTTTGGCCTCCATTTGGGTCTAGGATATTGCACGAAATGATTTTAATCTAAAACTTATCTAAAACAGTTGATATATATATATATATATATATATATATATATATATATATATGTATATATATATATATATATATATATATATATATATATATATATATATTTAACTTCTTTAGTTTCATCTCCCTTTAGAAAACAGGTATTCAGTTTGCTATTACCACTCATTCATGTTTGAACTGTGTTTTTAAATGATAGGTTTTCATCTCATGACTCTTATTCGTTCTCTCATTTTATTTTCAGAGGCGAATAACAAGGGATTCCAGATCACAGAACAACGATACGAGAAGAAATATAAGGAGTGAACACCCGCACACACAATCGTAAAAGAGGTGAGCTAATAGAATTACAGACAAAAATAAGAAGATATATTTATGCCCTCCACAAATACTCATTGAATCATTTCATTAAGACCAACGCAAGGGTATTGTCTCTTCATTGACCACATCCAGTCAGGCCAGCTCTCTCTCCTGTCTTGGCTGTGACTGAAGTCACAATCGTCAAGCTTTGTTACCTCATTTCGTATTTTGTGAAATAATCTGGTTAGCATACAAGGTGTCATTTAATTGTCGGCTGAGATCATTTGTGCAGATATTTCACCATAACCTCTTTGGTTTCGCGATTACTGAACTAGTAACAATTCGTGATTTCATTCATTTTTCATTTCATTCATTCAGCTTCCAGTAGGACAATAACATTATCACCATCATATTTTGTTATTCATGAAAACACAGATAGTTTATCATTAGTTTTATTATTACTATATATCCAGCTTAAGATAATTTTATTTAATGCAATAAGGTTACACAGTGCTATTCCCTAAAAGAAAGAGAGGGGGCGAAGTAAAGGTAAGGGTGAAGATACTGGGTAAATAAGTTTTTTGTAGGCAGATCGCTATACCAAACGAAGAATGTGGTTATAGTTGTAGGGCTCGCAACCCCATCCCATTGAGGAGCGCTTTTTATGAGTAACCCTTTCGTGGGGAAAACAAACTATACTTTATATATATATATAATATATATATATATATATATATATATATATGTGTGTGTGTGTGTGTGTGTGTGTGTGTGTGTAGTAGTAGTAGTAGTAGTAGTAGTAAAGCCAACTGTGCTTTGACTACTTAAACACACGCACATACACATACATACGCACACACACACACACACACACACACACACACACACACACATATATATATATATATATATATATATATATATATATATACTATATATTCAAAGCCAACTGTGCTTTGACTACTACACACACACGCACACACACACATACATACATATATATATATATATATATAATATATATATATATATATATATATATATATATATATGTGTGTGTGTGTGTGTGTGTGTGTGTGTGTGTGTGTGTGTGTGTATATATATAGCTTAGTGCCAGGAGCCAGGAGTCAATCCATATAATAACCATCAATGAAAGGAAGAGGACACACACAGATGTACATGCTGTCTTTGTTATTGCAACGTTTCGTAATTATCAAGTGATTACATCATCAGGCTGTTAAAATGAAAAATAAATTACCTAGTAAAATTGCAAAAACAAAAACACTAAAAATTAAAATTCAGAAATGCAAAAGTTAAAAAAGTTATTCTTACAAGTGTACAAAATATACACATTGAAATTAAGGAAGTTAAATTATTTAAAAAGGACATACATTAAAATGAAAGATAAATGAACATAAAATAAGCAAAAATTTATGTTCATTTATCTTTCATTTTAATGTATGTCCTTTAAATAATTTAACTTCCTTAATTTCAATGTGTATATTTTGTACACTTGTAAGATAACTTTTTAACTTTTGCATTTCTGAATTTTTAATTTTTAGTTTTGTTTTTACAATTTTACTAGGAAATTTATTTTTCATTTTAACAGCCTGATGATGTAATTAACCTTGATAATTACGAAACGTTGCAATAAAGACAGCATGTACATCTGTGTGTGTCCTCCCTTCATTGATGGCTATATATATATATATATATATATATATATATATATATATATATATATATATATATATATATATATATATATATATGTATATATATATATATATATATATATATATATATATATATATATATATATATATATATGTATGTGATGTGTGTGTGTGTGTGTGTGTAGTAGTCAAAGCACAGTTGGTCCCTGAAGTACTTAATATCTACGTGTGCTAGACGGTCCCCAAAGATTCTTTCTTAATGAAGGTCATCAAATATTTCGGGTCGCGAGGTTTTATTGTTCTTCTTCCCGAAAGAGTTTCTGGACAATCTCCTTGTGATCGAGAGGAAAGTGGTGATTCTCATTTCGATCGTGACGCAAGTGATGGTTCTCGATTTAAACGAGCGGAAAATAACGAGTTCTTCGTTGGAGCGACATCAGATTTATTTGAGTTTGGGCAAATGGGAAGCATGTAATGGAGATTGAAGATGGAAAATGAGCAGTTTAGTGTCGAGTTTTTCTTAAGCCTTTAATTGTCGATTTAGAAAAATCTTAATTGATATACTTAATATTTCAATTGGCTTTTATGGCTAGTTTTTCAACTTTGTTTCTGTTTTTGTTATGAGTGGAGGCTGAATGTCGGAAACAGAACTGAAGAAATATTTTTCTCTTCACTGGGATCTGTGGTCATTTACACATTCGTGAGCAAAAGCAGTCTATTTTCTAAATTGATTAATTACAGAAATTCATTATTAACATGCAATATATTTCAGGTAAATCGTCTGAAAGATGCATTTTAAAACATATCAATCTATTTCTTATTAGTTAGCATGTCTCTTTGTCAGTCTGTGTGCTAGTCTTTATACAGCACTGTTACGTCGTGACGGCTATAATTCACCAGAGAATTGATTTGCTTAGTAACAGCAAGGCTGTGTGAATATGCTAATGAGAAGGAAATGTATTGTTTCAGTAAAGGAAATTCTTTAATTGCACATTGCTGAAACTCTCTCTTTCAATTTTTGTGACAGTTTGAAATAGGCGTCCAAAAAAACCAAAAATACATTTCTCTTTCGAAGCATATCCTGGATTATTGTGTCCGTGCTTCGTTGTCAGTGGAACAAAAGGGAACCAAAGTCATTATGACCCAAAACCTAATGAATCAGACCTCGGGAAGTGCAATTGAAATGTTACTGTAAATTGCTGTCTGGAAAAAATGGAAATAACAAATTTGCTGGAACGAATTTTCCTGGAAATAATGGAAGAGACTCTTTCTAATTCCAGAAGCCTGCAAGAGATTAATGTGTTTGATTATATATATATGTTACGACCCCTTTGGCCGTAATACAGGTTCTTTATACTTAAATAATCACAGGGATCGTAGGCAGTAGAAAAGTACACAGGGTAAGAGGAATGTGGACACAAAACACCAGAACAAAATTAACAATATTTAATTACAAAATACACTTAACACTAAATAAGCCTTGTGAGGAACCTTTAACATAAATACACAAAATACTAGGAGCAAATAACAGCTCACAAGGACTCCTTAATACTGAAAACTGACCCTAACAACAAAGTAAAGGAAAGGACATAACATGCCAAAGGCTCAAATAATAATACTACGGGCCCAATAATGAAAAAAAAACCACTAACCTATAATTATAAGATTGAAGGAAGACTAGAGAAAATAAAGACAGGAAAACCTTAAATCTCCTACCTAACAGTGTTGGTACTAAACTTAAAACTAAATTCAAATAATATTCTGAGGGACAGTAAATACCCAATACCGACAACTCAATACAACTACATATATATACAAATATAATTGATATTTAAATACGCAAATCCTCGGGCGTATAACGAAGTGCACAGGAGTTCACGGAAGTAGTTGCTTCAACCTCCCAGCAGCTATACGGGGGAGCCCACAAATTGTCCAGGTAGACCCAGGGGTCGAGATAATTTCCGAGGGACAACACAGGATAATCACCTCTTACCTGGCAATTGCCTCCCTACGAGCCTCCTCACGAGCCCTTAGCTCTCCTGGACAAGCAGCTGAAGACGGACAGGACAGTGGTTGGCGTAACGCTCCTACGTGGCGGGACAGCGACGACCACGTCTTCCGCCAAATCCTCCGGCGGGAATCAGGAGTACAGGCGTCGCAAGTGACGATAACCTGCGCTATCACAGCCGTGATCAAACTCCACAATGCACATACGCCGTAGATGGCTCAGCACATCTACGGAAAACCACTCAATGTGAGGAGTCTTTTTTAAAACTGAAAACTGTCTTGATGTCTAACCCCATTCTAATGTCTCCTGACTTTCAGAAACCGTTTATTGTGGCTGTAGATGCCAGTGATGTGGGTATAGGTGGAGTACTTTTTCAAAGACATGAAGATGGTGAAGTGCGTCCAGTATCCTACTTTAGTCGTAAGTTGCTGGATGCTGAGAGAAGGTATTCTACCATCGAGAAGGAGGCACTAGCTTTAATTCGTACCTTGGTTCATTTCAAACCATATGTTACTAATTTTCCTTTCCCGTAGAAATTTGGACGGACCTATAACCCTTTGGTGTTCATCGAAAGAATGAAAGGTTCTAACCAGAGGATTCTGCGTTGGGCTCTTCAGCTGCAGGAGTTTCCTTTAAGTATTAAGATGTTAAGGGTGTTGATAACTGTATTCCTGATGCCCTTTCTAGGATGTAAGTCTGGTTATTTCTCTTCTCACCTCGCCCTTCTCATTTCTCCTTCGGGGTTTGTATTGAAAATTATATTTAAGGTAGTCAATTTTAATCATGTTTAAAATGATGTATGGATTCGGGCTTTGTCTTAAGTCTGTTTCATTATGTTCCGAGTTTTGCTTCACCTTATTGTTTTCCCTTGCAGGATATTTTGTTTAGATTAAGTTCTATTTTTTTTTTCCCTTGCAGGATGTTTTAGATTAAGTTGTCTATATGGTTATCTTCTAGTATGTAATATGATTGTGGTATTAAAAAAAATGTATTCTATTTTGTAATAATTTTTTTTTTGAGGGGGAGGAAGGTGTCAAATTAACGTAATTTATTGATAGTTTATTTTCTTAAATGAGCCTTGTAACTTAGTTTTAAGTGTTCTCTTATATTTAGTTCAGCAGCTGTATTTTTTTTACTGAAGGAATATTACACAATGGAACTCTGGAAATTACCTGATCGGTTTTCCCTGCAATTTGATATTCATGACAGGTTAAAACCATGCCTCTTAAGACTTACATAATTTTTCATCTTAGGCCAAAAGTACGCCTTCTAATACACTTGAAAAGTTTTATTTACTCCCAAATGTCCTTGCTCATCATATGCTAACTTCAAAACTAGTTCACGAAGCTTCCTAGGAAACTACTAATTGTTCTGTGATTCCCCTTTCACTACCTGCCTTCGGTCGAACATAACGACACAAAACTTCGTCCTTTAAACAAAAAGTTTGCCTTACACACATCATCGAGATCATCATCCAGCTCACATTCAAAAATTCGGGTTAGTGTCTCATCCTCTCTCTGCAACTTGACAAGCTCATCCTTATCCAAAACGTTAGAGCCTAATTCATCACCGTAACTAGGACTAGATTCCTGTACATTTACTATGTTACTTCCCCGACAGCTACACCTTCCATTTGGCTATCGCTGTCCAGATAGAGTTAGGTCTCTCAGCCACACTCATGCCAAGATCAACCTCGCTACCTCTATCACACTCGTTCGAATCCACGAACTCACTCACGTTGAATCCACGAACTTACTCACGTTCGAATCACGACTCACTCTCGTTCGAATCCACGAACAAATTATGACCGTAGTCTAAGTCTGTATCTAAACCGACCTAGTTACTACCATTCAGGCACTGGAATATTCCTCACAACAGGGTTCACATTCTTGGATAAAGCTAAGTCGTTACCGACAATAATGTCAACGCCTTCGACAGGCAAACTGTCCACAATGGCAAATTTTTCTTCTCCTGACAACTACCTGACTTTCTAAATTCAACTTCAACAAAGGACAAAGAACACAAGTGTTAGGAAATCCACCTAACAACTTTCTCTTCCATATTGATTTCTGCCCTGTTCGGCACACAATCACTCCGAATCAGTGAGACAACGGCCCCTGTGTCTCGAAGCAAGACCACTTCTCTCGAATCTACTCCTCCAAGAGAGGAAATTACGCCTTCTGACAGAAATTCACCAAAAACTTTCCTAGTTTCTCTCATCACATCATCCCTACTTGACAAAAGGTTAACTAGAGACACTGGTTTCTTACCGTCCTTCCTTTCTACTGCACAATTCCTCGCTAAATACCCTTTCCCATTACATCGGAAACAAGTTAATTCTGAGCCACTAGATGCCATTCTACTCTTACAAACCTTAGACGTATGACCAGGTTTTCCGCATGTATAACAGGAATAGTCACTTTTACTCGCATTGCTATTACTAGGACTAAAACCTTTACTGCTTTGTACTCTACCAGACGAAGAATCATTTCGTTGCTTACCAACGCTCAAATCATGAGTTAGACTATATTCGTCAGCTAGCCTAGTTGCTCCTGCAAAACATACTTCTCGCCTATCCTCTATATAAAGTTTAATCTCAGGGGATACGTTATCTTTGAAGATTTCTAACAACACTAAGTACTTCAAACTATCAAAATCCTCAACCTTAGAAGAAGTTAACCAATCAAAAAACAGCCTTTCCAACTTCTTACCGTATTCTACATACGTAATATTTTCATCCTTTCTCAAATTTCTAAATTTTTTACGGTATGCCTCTGGTACTAACCTATACGCGCTAAGAACAGTTTCTTTCACGATATCATAATTATCACATTCCTCCTTAGACATGCACTATACACAGTAAGTGCCCTACCACTCAAAACTGACTGCAAATATAAAGTCCACATTTCTTTAGGAGAGCCTACTCGTTCCATTAACTTCTCAAAACACATGAAATATGTCGTAACATCTTCCTCATCGAACTTTGGTTACTAATTTTAGCACTGCACTCATACCTAACCTATCAGTTTCGTTTTCGTTCTCGCCCGACCGACTGTTACGAGTACTTTTCCTAAACCGAGCAATTTCCAACTCATGCATACGCTCTCTCTCTCTCTCTTCCTGTTGCATTTTCATTACTTCTCTCTCTCTCTCATACTTTTCTCTTTCTTTCTTTTCTAGACCTAGTAGCTTACCTGACTCAATAAACACTTTCACCATCTCACTCATTCTGAGTCTTTCTATATCCTCCCTGTTTCAAACTGTTAAAGTTGATAGCCTAAGCAAGGTCGCCACAATGTTACGGACTCTGAGATCAGAAAGAAACAATGTTACGGTGTCAAAATATCCTGGCCAAGGGTCGACACAGTTGGTTACGGCCTCTGAGAGAGGTCCGCTTCAGGTTCGATATGAAATAATTAAAAAAAAAATTAAAAAAAAATATATCAACACAAACAGTTGAAACTGGGGATACGAATATAGAAAGAAACACTAACACAACAAAGGTTTATTTACAAGCTTACTAACATAGGTAAATGCAGAATGGTATCTCCTATCCTATTTACATAAAAAAGACAGAATCTTACACTGCAATGAACTGGGGAACAGTGAGGCAATTCAAATACTGCTAGTCAATTTGGCAATTCGACGCGCTGGCTTCATAAATGTAGAGCGGCGATTGCAGTCGTCCTCTTGACTTCGTATTGCAGAAACTAGTCTACTTGAAAGGCAGGAACTCCCAAAACCTGTAGCAGGACCTTTTCTTCTCTGAAGTCTGCTCGACGTTGAGATAACACGGCCGTCCACTCCTGAAGACGACTAGACTAATATCCAACCAACTCTCGAACAACTCTTCTTTTGATTGATACTTCGTCGGTTCCTTCGTCTCTAGTCTCTCTCTGACGATCACTGCTGCTGTCTCTCACTGATAATCTGATCTGTGGCTCTTACTGAGGATATCTCCTCTGTGACTAACTGGTGATCTCTCTCTACTATCACTCTCTATTACTACGATCACTGCTCTCCAAAGTTCGTTCGTCGCATTTATACGGCACTCTGGGGGCGGAGCCTACGGTGAGCGTCACAGACTCCCGAGTTTACTAGGACTCCCTAGATGAATCTAGACAAGGTATTGCATCAGAAATCGCGGCGTTTCTCACGTCCTGACGAGATCCACAACACTCCTGCTGATTCTAGAACCATCATGATAACAGGCACCTCCAACACATTGCGCTAACGCCTCCTTGCTGCTGAACTTCTCGAAAATGCGTTCTCCTTTCCTTTAACTTTCTTTGCTATGAAGCAATTACCATCACACACACACACACTCACACACACACGCATACACACACACACACATTTATGTATATATATATATATATATATATATATATATATATATATATATATATATATATTCACATCGACAACAAATATCCTTAAATATCTAATTCACTCTACCCCGGAATTAATATATTTTGGTATATGTTAACCGAAGGGCAATTTTTTAGTCGATAAAAGATTTGTTGGCACAAATCCAGGACGCACAGTGAAGCTTTAAACCACACCGCCACTGTGCGTCCTGGATTTGTTGGGTTCGATGGTTCGCGCCCGTGAGCCGACAAATCTCTTATCGACTAAAAATTTCCCCATTGGTCAACACATACGAAAATATATTAATTCCGAGGTAGAGCGAATTAGATATTAAAGGACATTTGTATTCGATGTATATATGTTTAAATATGTGTCTGTGTGTGGTGTAGAATGTGCTCTGTCTATCTGTCTTTGGCATGTTTGCAGATTAGGCAATGCTTTGAATAAACAATATATGAATAAATAAACAAATAAAAATAGTCACATAAATGTATAAGAATTCTGTCTGCAGCTCCGTCTGAGGACTCCCCTAGTTATGTAGTCTGCCGTTTGCAAAACTACCACAGTTCACAGACAGACGGAGCAGACAGATCGCTGAAGAGGAAGCCTACAGGATTTATTAATATTTATTTTCACTTTATTCTTATTTTTGTTTTCAATGTGTTGCATAATCCCGAGGATTGTCGCGGTCTCTGTCTCCGCTGTTTGCCTGGGGACTTGAAAGACGCTTTGTGCAGCGAGTTTAATGAGTTTTCTCTCGCGATTCTTTTTTTTTTTTATTAATTTTTTTTTTTACTTCTTAAGCTGCTTTTGAATAAATCCGTGAACGAAACTTAGATTGTTGGGATTTAATCTTTCTTAGAAACGAGAGAGAGAGAGAGAGAACGTTTTTTACAATATAAATTTCATTTTTTTATTTTCCCATCGTCACTGTTATGGATCGGAGTGACAGGAGTATTAACTTCGCAAAAAAAAAAAAAAAAAAAAAAAAAAACTTTCTGTCGGTTTCTGTCTGTTAGAAAATGTGTAAATTTGAAACATTTTTGTGGTTTACAAGGAGAAATAATAAACATTTATTTACAAGAAAGGAAAAAATAAGGATAAAGAACCCTAATTGATCGGAAGTTTCGGTTCAGGTCTCTCTCTCTCTCTCTCTCTCTCTCTCTCTCTCTCTCTCTCTCTCTCTCTCTCTTTACGGTTATGTTGGTGTTGGTGTTTTTTTTATTTTACTCTCAAGTAAAGATTATTCCGTACAATTTAAGCAGTTTCTGTTTTAATTTTGTTGTTGTTGTTGTTGTTTGAAAGTTGAATAACTTGCAACAATCCTCATGTTACGACACCCAGAAAAAACAGTACCAAAATATTATTTTCTCCTTCTCTAAAATATTCACAAGAATAAGGCTCTATTTTTCAAGATACTTGATCACATCTCGAAGATTTGTTACAGTCTGAAGTTGCCTTGAAGGCGGAGACGATATCTCATTGAAAACGTTTCTGGTGAAAACGTTTTGAAGTCTGCCGTCATTTTGGGGATTCAGTGAGACGTTGAGGCATTGGATCGGTTCCCTCAAGTTATTGCAAATCACTATCATTTTTCGTGTGGGGGGGACGGGGGGAGGGGAGAATTCCTTCTCCTCTCTTCTCTTTCTTCTTTTGTGATTTTACTTCGTTTTTCTCCTCTTTGTGTAGAAGGATGTATGTACGTAGAAGTGAGTTACATCTTTTTTTTTGTTTTTTTCGAAATTTTCTTCTTTCTTATAGATGAAAGATGTCTATTTTTAATGTGTTTGGGTTTTTCCTTTTTCGGGAAACAAGGAAATTTATATCCTTCCTCTTTCTCTGTCAGTCTTGTCTTGAAGGCCAGAAAAAAGATGGGCCCTCTGTTTATAATACTGAGAGAGCTTTTGTCTCCTATTCTATCTATTATCATCAAGAAGAATAAAAAGGTCTCCTATTCTATCTAATTATTATTAAGAAGAATAAAAAGGTCTCCTGTTTCTATCTAATTATTATTAAGATGAATAAATAGGTCTCCTATTATACCATTATTATTAAGAAGTACAAAAAGGTCTCCTATTCTCTCTATTATTATTAAGAAGAATAAAAAAGGTCTCCTATTCCATCTATTATTATTATTATTATTAAGAAGAATAAAAATGACATTTGACCTTTTACGTCATTGTTAAGAAAGCCCAGAGGGATGTAAAGGGATTTACAATGAATTTAAGAAAAAGAATACATACGAACACAGGCTATACCTGTGGAAGTAGAGTTTAATAGGCTGTAGAATTGTTTTCCTAATGCAATTTAGATGTGTAATCGAAGTGTATCTCATCAACATCATCCCCCGTATTGACGTCCTTTCACGAGTAGGTGGTGAATCATTCATATCTTAGACGACGGTCGACTCAAAATCGAATGAATTCAGATGACTTTAATTTGCAGGACGAGAGACGGAGGCCGATGTTGCAATTGATCCCAATGGCCGAGTATAAAAAGAGACAGGGTTTCTGTTTGAAGAGTCAGTTGCAACTGTGAGTGCCTGTTATTCTACACGATTTTATTGGTTATTTTGAATTACCTTTATGTGTATTCCTATACACTTTTCGACTTATCTGTGCTTTTCTCACCGTTTGGCTTTCGTTTTCGAGTTTATTGTGGTGGGAGAGGCGCCCATTATTTCCAAGCGCCTGAGAAAATACTAACATTGCTCATGAATAAATTAGGATTAGACATCGCGAAGAGTAAATATATTGTTACGTTTCTTTCACAAAGTCGGATGCCAGAATTGTGGGAGAGGCAGCTGAATCCAGGTCCCCAAGAGGATAAGGGTCATTGCACCGGAGGTTCTTCAAAAGCTAGATGGCCTGTCGTTAAACTATGTCGTTTCAAATTCCTTTTGGAAAAATTATATAGTATATATATATATATATATATATATATATATATATATATATATATATATATATTTATATATATGTATATAGTATATATTGTGTATGTATTTGCTGGTATTTACTAGGTGCACTTATACGTACGTACTGTCGGCCAAAAAACTCTTGGCAGAGTTTCATAATTTTTCGTTCACCTGCCTGACGCAAGATTCATGCCTTATTTATCTATTTATTTTTCAAAGATAGAAGAAATCATATGTAATGACGTTTAAAAGCAGTCACTGATATCTTTAGAACATTATGTTATGTTATTGTGTGAAACTATTTACTATATAGCAAAATTGACGTGAACGAAACGAAGTGATAAAAAACGTCATATCACAACCATAGATATACATTCCAAACCCAGATAGGAGACACCTATCACTAGTAGTCGCATAAACATAGTCCTTAAATTATCATTTCAATATTAAGTTGAAGGTAGTTGAACTATTCCATTTGTTAAATTTTACAGAAAACATTGGAATCTCACAAAATGCTATCAAATTTAAAAGCAAAAAAAAAAAAAAAAAAAAGAAAAAAAAAAACGATGTCCTAACAGTGTGAACCAGGCGATCTCACTCTATTGCTTTTGATGTTATGTGCACGGGAATCTAATGTCACTGTGTCATTTATCGGTCTAAGAAACATCCCTCGATGAGCGAAGGACAATTATTGCGCTGTATTCGGTGCAAGTTCCTGTTGGAGAGATATCAAGAAAGCTTAATAAACCGGAGAGAATCATACATAGAAAAATCAAATTGTTTAAAGAACGGCAAAATTTAGAAC
>NC_061105.1:49575788-49583288 GCF_015104395.2 Macrobrachium nipponense | reverse complement strand
TCTTGCATTTATATAAAAGATATGAATGAACAAAATGCCAGGAAGGTGCGGGGAGTGATACGTTTCGATTTAGGGAAAATAAGACGAAAGTCAACACGACCCAATACACTGAACTGCTTCGAAAGGTCCGGAGAAATGATCTTACATTCTACGAGATGAACTCTCTCTCTCTCTCTCTCTCTCTCTCTCTCTCTCTCTCTCTCTCCTCTCTCTCTCTCTCTCTCTCTCTGCTTTCTTACGACCAATCTGATGTCTGGAAATCGGAAATCTTTACATTTTCCAGTTGAAACTAAATATTTCGTTCCAAATATTTGATCAAGGAAACTGACTAGAAGGAAGGTTTTCCTTTGTAATATGTGCCATATCCAATCCACTATTCCTTCGACCTTTCCCTCATTTGCATGAGAATCCGTTTTTAAGAGAGAAAGTGTTTTAAGGTAATTAATGCACTTGTCGCTCTCATTATGGGGTGATATCTGAGATGACATCGTCCATTCAATTTGCTTGATTGGTTTGTTTGAAACATTGACTTTCTTTGTTTGTTTGTCTGGTGAACGACGTAACACTGAGGAAAACAGAGTTTAATTCTGATTTGTCACGTCTTTAAAAGGGCATTAAGTTTTTCAATTAGAAATAAAAATAGTTTATTTGGCATTAAATTTTCAATTTAGGAATAAAAAACAGTTTATTTTCAAAATGAGTTAAATCTAGCGAGAATAGTGTTGGTTGGTTTATTTCCATTATACTCCGGAAGTAGAAACGCGATTGTCAGTATCTTTGAATTTCGTTCATATCCACACACAAGGGATCCACAACTAAAACCCTGGTAGACGATTCTCTGGCTTAGGACACCCCACTTGCTGAGTAGACTGAGAAACCTGACTTAGCTGTTGGAGTATATTATATGCAGCAGGTTTAATGTAATAGTTGGATATATGAAATATGCGTTAGATTACTGGAATTCTTTAATCATGAGAGAATATAAATTTTCCTTCTTTTGTTAAAGGAAATATATATGTTATTTAAAGAATTTTTTTGCTGACTAGTAACATTCGTGTCGTTGTTTCAACATGCAGTAGTTCGCAGACATGGTAAAAATATCGGAGTAGAGGCAATTTAGTTTGTAAAACAGGTATTTTCTCTGAAGAAGGTATAGTTAAATTATTTTAAAAAACACCCTGTCTAAGAATTATCTTTTTTTTACCCGACAAGCATCCAATAAACCCCAGAAAAACGGGGAGAAGCAAAGACGCACTCGAATAGGAAAACGTCTTGTTTCCCGACGAAAGGAAGAAGAATGGGACCATGTGCTCTCGATTTCCGTTCTCGTTTGTCCCATTCATTATACGCGAGAGGAGAGAGAGAGAGAGAGAGAGAGAGAGAGAGAGAGAGAGAGAGAGAGAGAGCGCTAGCCCATCGTATTACGTAATGACTTTGAATTTTCTTCTCTACGTTTTCTTCTTGTTTTCCGTCTTATTCTACCTGCCATTTCAGACAAATAATTCACTATTTCTTTTCATGCCGCTGTGCGTCTTCATAAGGCTTCCTCGAATATTGACGGAGAACGACCGATTAAAGGGGAAAAAGTAAAGGGGGGGGGGGGGGGGGGGGGTAAAGGGGGGGGGGGGGGGACGTTCCTCCTGAAGTGGGAGTGGGTGGAGGGTTCTTCCAGTAGCACAGCGTCGTATTCGGGTAGAATCTTTCAGGAAAAATGTGACGGTCGCCGAAGAAGAGCAACATCAGGGAACATGTGAGAAACCAGCGCTTCTTCCATGTGGCCCGCATAGGATCCTCACCACCTTAGGATGCTTTCATATTTAGGCTCAGTATTTATTATTCATTATTTCTCTTGTTGATTACTCTCATTTTTTCCGTTTCTTGTGTAGTTCATTTACATGAATAGGAGAAAAGGTCAGCTACTAAAAGAGCGATTCTTAAAACATATGAACTGTTTCGGTACAGTTCGAAAGATGATGTATATGGTGTTTATCAAAAATTTTTACTGATGTGCAGTTTCATAAGGAATCTCATACTTTTGCTGTTCCTCAAAATCGCATTCAATATTTCTATCATTTTTATGAATAAACTGTCTCTTCTAGTTAGAAAACTAAACCGTTGGTTAGTACCTTGCAGTTAGTCAAACAAATACTTGTAAACTCACCAGTATTAGTTCGACAGTCTGTCAAATAGGCCCCTTTTGCGGTGTTTGTAGGATAATTGTTATATTTTAATGATCTGATACCTACGAGGTATACATTTTCTTCAAATAACCATCGAGCACAATGTATTTTTAATAACCATTCGCTGCTGCAAGCTTAATATTCTCTCTCTCTCTCTCTCTCTCTCTCTCTCTCTCTCTCTCTCTCTCTCTCTCTCTCAGTTGAGTGATGTATATTGTGATTGAACATGCATTGTTGTTCTCTAAATAAAAAATATGAACGAATGGATGAATTTTCGAAACAAACGTATAACTAATGAACCCATCTCTCTCTCTCTCTCTCTCTCTCTCTCTCTCGTAGAAACAGGTTCGGAAACAGAGGACACCACAGCTTCCGTGAATAAATGGCCCAACGTTCTCAGGGTCAATTACGTCTCTTGTGACGCTCATTATTTATTCTTCCATTAATCAACACTCATTTCGCTACGCACTTAAAACAGTGTCATTTCCTTTCTTCCATTACCCAAGTCCTTCTCTTCCTTTCATCTCGAGAGCTGGTGTGAGTAACGTTATATAAAGTTCTCTGTTTGGTGCACTCGGAGAGGAGGAAATGAATATAATTATCATTTACGGTTATGTTTACGGTTTTGACGTATGTTCTCTTTTTACTAAAGTCCCTATAGACTCTATTTTAGAATATCTTAGCAATGAACTAACTCAGCATGAATTACCTCTACTATAAATCACATATTTCACTCACGAGTTTGTGCATTTGTGATTGTAAGTTTATATTCAATGGTGAATTTTATCAACAAATTTTTGGCATGGCAATGGGAAATCCTTTATCACCATTGCTCTCAAACCTGTATATGGAATTCTTCGAAAAACGCTACTTACCTAATATCAATCATATTCCTGTAAAGTGGTATCGTTACGTTGATGATTGTTTAGCTGTTCTTCCTGTCGGTATTGATGTAAATGATTTACTCTCTAAATTAAATAACCAGGTACCATCGATTAAGTTTACTCTAGAATTAGAAAAGACAATTGCCTCCTTTCTTAGGCGTTTTGATACATAGAGAAACCATTTCAATGTAAATTCAGTATTTATAGGAAACCGACTAACAACTTAACTTATGTTCATTTCTTCTCAGGCCACCATCTTGATATAAAAATATCAATTTTTTCCTCTATGTTTTTACGAGCATTGCGAATTGTCAGCCCACAATATTTGGATCAAGAATTTGAATCATAAGAAAAATAGGGAAAGATTTATGCTATCCTTCACATATATTAGACATTTGTTATAATAAAGCCCACAAAAAGTTTTATACTGAAAACAACACACAGAAAGAAAATTCTAAGAACATTCTCAGTTTGTTGCCTTATTTTAACGGATTTGAAACATTAAAACCATTGTTAAAAGCTTTTAATGTCAACCTTGTTTCTTCCTATAATAACACACTCAAAAAGATGTTAATAAAAAAATGGCCCCAGAGAAAGCAACAACATATATAAAATTCCATGTATGGATTGTCCCTCATTCTATCTCGGACAGTCGAGCAAGGGCTTAGAAGTAAGGCTAAGCCAGCATAAATACTCTGTAAAAACTGGGCAAAAATCTAATGCATTATTTATTCATTTAAGTGAAAACAACCACCGAATTAATTGGATTGACAGTTCAGTAATTGCACGGTCAAGAGATGTCTTATCACGAAATCTTTTAGAATCTGCTTTAATACAACTTACTTTTCATTGTAATTTCAATGTTAGTCGTGGCCTTTTTTCATTTAGACCCTTGTATCTGTAACATGTTTAAGAATGACCTCAATATAATATTACTGACTTAAATAAAAATCAGTTGCCTTAGAGTTATTAAAAAAATTTTTTGTAATGTATGTCTGTCATGTTTGTGAATATGGTTTTGTTTACCATGGTCCGTATAGCTGTCACCTATAACCTTTAATTTTCTGGAGATTGTATCTGAGATGATTGTCTTAAACCTTTAATTGCACCCGTTTTGTTTATGCTTTGTTTGGGAAGGTTTCTTATCTTCCAGGTGTGTCGGATTCTAGGCACTAATCCTTTTATAATCCCTATCTGTCAGTTATACGAACCTTTCTGTATTGTCTTTCTCGTATTTTTGTCACTATCTGCTTCAGTAAAGGGCTTTTAAGCCGAAAGATCTCGCAGACTCCTTCGTTTATTTTTCCTTCGTGGCATTTATCTTTATTTATGGATTTACACGTTCCTAACTTTCGTGATCTGTTATACATAATGAGGGGCCACGTTTACTTTCGCTATCCTGTTTCCTCTTTTGTTTGATGATGTGTTGTCACTACCTTCTCCAAGTCTCTTGTGGCTGCACATTCAACCAGAATTCGTCTTAAGTTCCTGAAGAAGTGCCTTTCTGAACAGTGCTCCCTAAATCCTTGCTGCCACGCCGTCTAAGAAGATATGATCAATCACCCTCATTCAATGAATTTAGTGCCATGATGTTGAAAACAGCACATAGCAGCCGCCAAGCCAGAAGAGAAAGAAAAATTCAAGGAAACTGGAAAGAACAAGGATCTCTTCAATCATTCCATCCCGGCTGATTGGAAGGACTCGCTGCGACGGGAAATTTACGAAAAACTACGTAGGACTACAGATGCCCTGAAAAGGAAACTCGACAGAAAACTAAAAAATCTTATTGATAGCAGTGATTGGACTAATTGTGCACGTCAAGATTGTGTTGTTAACTTATCTAGTAAACAAATAAGTGAAAATGTTGTGAGTGCGCTTGGATATGGTTTATCTTTCTTTGTAACAAGTACCTTCTGCTTTAATGATTGGGGGTCATCCCTAAGTAAATTTGAAAAATATTGTGATCTTCCTCAAAATCATGTCGACATGATTAAAGGTATTGTTTACGGAGCTGCCAATGTTAAGCATGAAAGTAACTTCCCTGCTCGCTATAAGAAAAGTTGACCGATCTTAAAAAGGACAATACTATCCACATCACAAAGCTGATAAGTCAAAATAGTATAGTAATTTTAGATAAAGCGACTACATATCACGTATGCAAGCCCTACTGGATGATGAGTGACTTATAAAAAACTAACAAAAAATCCTCTTGATCAAGTCATAAAAAACTTCAATAGCATAGTGAAAAGTATCCTTAAAGATTAAAACAGAACTACTAGGCAAATTGTCAGTCAATTCTCCTTCGCTACCTTACTTATATGGATTAGTCAAAACGCACAAAGAAAATAACCCTATGCGGCCTATGTCAGTACTGTTGGTTCAATTTCATATAAACTCTCGAAATATATCACTAAGATCTTGTCCCCGTTACTTGGAACCATCTCCCATTCTCATATATATAATTCTCTAGATTTAGTGATAAAATTATACAAAATTGCTCTTTGCCCTACTGATAGATTCGTTAGTTTTGACGTATGTTCTCTTTTACTAAAGTCCCTATAGACTCTATTTTAGAATATCTTAGCAATGAACTAACTCAGCATGAATTACCTTCTACCTATAAGTCACATTTTTTCACTCACGAGTTTGTGCATTTGTGATTGTAAGTTTATATTCAATGGTGAATTTTATCAACAAATTTTTGGCATGGCAATGGAAATCCTTTATCACCATTGCTCTCAAACCTGTATATGGAATTCTTCGAAAAACGCTACTTACCTAATATCAATCATATTCCTGTAAAGTGGTATCGTTACGTTGATGATTGTTTAGCTGTTCTTCCTGTCGGTATTGATGTAAATGATTTACTCTCTAAATTAAATAACCAGGTACCATCGATAAGTTTACTCCTAGAATTAGAAAAAGACAATGCCTCCCTTTCTTAGACGTTTTGATACATAGAGAACCATTTCAATGTAAATTCAGTATTTATAGGAAACCGACTAACAACTTAACTTATGTTCATTCTTCTCAGGCCACCATCTTAATATAAAAAATATACAATTTTTTCCTCTATGTTTTTACGAGCATTGCGAATTGTCAGCCCACAATATTTGGATCAAGAATTTGAATGCATAAGAAAAATAGGGTGGAAAGATTTATGCTATCCTTCACATATTATTTAGACATTTGTTATAATAAAGCCCACAAAAAGTTTTATACTGAAAACAACACACAGAAAAAGAAAATTCTATGAACATTCTCAGTTTGCCTTATTTTAACGGATTTGAAACCATTAAACCATTGTTTAAAAGCTTTTAATGTCAACCTTGTTTCTTCCTATAATAACACACTAAAAAGAATGTTAATAAAAAATGGCCCCAGAGAAAGCAACAACATAATATATAAAATTCCTGTATGGATTGTCCCTCATTCTATCTCGGACAGTCGAGCAAGGGCTTAGAAGTAAGGCTAAGCCAGCATAAATACTCTGTAAAAACTGGGCAAAAATCTAATGCATTATTTATTCATTTAAGTGAAAACAACGACGAATTGATTGGATTGACCAGTTCAGTAATTGCACGGTCAAGAGATGTCTTATCACGAAATCTTTTAGAATCTGCTTTAATACAACTTACTTTTCATTGTAATTTCAATGTTAGTCGTGGCCTTTTTCATTTAGACCCTTGTATCTGTAACAGTTTAAGAAATGACCTCAAATATATAATTACTGACTTAAATAAAAACAGTTGCCTTAGAGTTATTAAAAAAATTTTTGTAATGTATGTGTCATGTTTTGTGAATATGGTTTTGTTTACCAGGTTCCGTATAGCTGTCACCTATAATCCTTTAATTTTCGGAGATTGTATCTGAGATGATTGTCTTAAACCTTAATTGCACCCTTTGTTTATGCTTGTTTGGGAAGGTTTTTCTTATCTTCCAGTGTGTCGGATTCTAGGCACTAATCCTTTTATAATCCCTATCTGTCAGTTATACGAACCTTGGCTTGGTATTGTTTTTCTCGTATTTTTGTCACTATCTGCTTCAGTAAAGGGCTTTTAAGCCGAAAGATCTCGCAGACTCCTTCGTTTATTTTTTCCTTCGTGGCATTTATCTTTATATATATATTATATATATATATATATATATATATATATATATATATATATATATATATATATATATATATATATATATATATATATACATATATAAAATTATATATATATATATATATATATATATATATATATTATATATATATATATATATATATATATGTGTGTGTGTGTGTGTGTGTGTGTGTGTGTGTGTGTGTGTGTACATATTATATACACATATATGAATACGTTTAAATTTATGTGTAATTTTAATAAATCAAAAATATTCCATAATACATTTAAAAATTGCCACCTATCTTGGGTGTACAAGTAAGC
>NC_061105.1:49552669-49575288 GCF_015104395.2 Macrobrachium nipponense | reverse complement strand
GCTTACTTGTACACCCAGATAGGTGGCAATTTTTAAATGTATATGAATATTTTGATTTATTAAAATTACATCTAATTTAAACGTATTCATATATGTGTATATAATTATGTTATACACACACACACACACACACACACACACACACATATATATATATTATTATATTATATATATATATATATATATATAATTTATATAATGTTAATTTAATAGATAATTGTATTATTTATATTATATATATATATATATATTAATTTATATACAATACATATATATAAATATATATATATATATATAATATTCTATATTCTATATATATATATAATAGTATATATATATACTTATATATATATATTATACTATATATAATATATATAAAATATAAATGAGGAAGAGATACAGAGAGAGGAGAGAGATAGAGGAGAGTGAGAGGAAGAGAGCGAGAGAGAGAGAGAGAGAGAGAGAGAGAGAGAGAGAGAGAGAAACCACTGTTCAAAATGCCCTCTTTCTTAATGCAATTTAACACACAATCCACTTCAATCTGTCATTTACATTCAATTTATTATAAAGAAAAAAAAAAGTGACAAAGCAGATGACCAAACGTTAAGTAGAGTTCCCTGTGAAGAATGTAATTCTCTTCATCATTCCCTACAATTCTCTCTTCTCAGTAAAAATGCCTTCTTTCCATTCCCTCCCCTTGTTAAGAGTAATTGAGCTTCCCAGTGCAATACAATAAGTACATCGTCTTCCCCTCTTGGAGATAATTATATTCATTTCCTCCTCTCCGAGTGCACCAAACAGAGAACTTTATATAACGTTACTCACACCAGCTCTCGAGATGAAAGGAAGAGAAGGACTTGGGTAATGGAAGAAAGGAAATGACACTGTTTTAAGTGCGTAGCGAAATGAGTGTTGATTAATGGAAGGAATAAATGTGAGCGTCACAAGAGACGTAAATTGACCCTGAGAACGTTGGGCCATTTATTCACGGAAGCTGTGGTGTCCTCTGTTTCCGAACCTGTTTCTACGAGAGAGAGAGAGAGAGAGAGAGAGAGAGAGAGAGAGAGAGAGAGAGAATATTAAGCTTCGAGCAGCGAATGGTTATTAAAAATACATTGTGCTCGATGGTTATTTGAAGAAAATGTATACCTCGTAGGTATCAGATCATTAAAATATAACAATTATCCTACAAACACCGCAAAAGGGGCCTATTTGACAGACTGTCGAACTAATACTGGTGAGTTACAAGTATTTGTTTGACTAACTTCAAGGTACTAACCAACGGTTAGTTTTCTAACTAGAAGAGACAGTTATTTCATAAAAATGATAGAAATATTGAATGTGATTTTGAGGAACAGCAAAGTATGAGATTCCTTATGAAACTGCACATCAGATAAAAATTTTTGATAAACACCATATACATCATCTTTCGAACTGTACCGAAACAGTTCATATGTTTTAAGAATCGCTCTTTTAGTAGCTGAGCCCTTTTCTCCTATTCATGTAAATGAACTACACAAGAAACGGAAAAAATGAGAGTAATCAACAAGAGAAATAATGAATAATAAATACTGAGCCTAAATATGAAAGCATCCTAAGGTGGTGAGGATCCTATGCGGGCCATCATGGAAGAAGCGCTGGTTCTCACATGTTCCCTGATATTGCTCTTCTTCGGCGACCGTCACATTTTCCTGAAAGATTCTACCCGAATACGACGCTGTGCTACTGGAAGAACCCTCCACCCACTCCCACTTCAGGAGGAACGTCCCCTCCCATCCCCCCCACCCCTTTACTTTTTCCCTTTAATCGTCGTTCTCCGTCCCTATTCGAGGAAGCCTTATGAAGACGCACAGCGGCATGAAAAGAAATAGTGAATTATTTGTCTGAAATGGCAGGTAGAATAAGACGGAAAAGAAGAAGAACGTAGAGAAGAAATTCAAAAGTCATTACGTAATACGATGGGCTAGCGCTCTCTCTCTCTCTCTCTCTCTCTCTCTCTCTCTCTCTCTCTCCTCTCGCGTATAATGAATGGGGACAAACGAGAACGGAAATCGAGAGCACATGGTCCCATTCTTCTTCCTTTCGTCGGGAAAGACGTTTTCCTATTCGAGTGCGTCTTTGCTTCTCCCCGTTTTTCTGGGGTTTATTGGATGCTTGTCGGGAAAAAAAAGATAATTCTTAGACAGGGTGTTTTTTAAAAATAATTTAACTATACCTTCTTCAGAGAAAATACCTGTTTTACAAACTAAAATTGCCTCTACTCCGATATTTTACCATGTCTGCGAACTACCTGAATGTTGAAACAAACGACACGAATGTTACTAGTCAGCAAAAAATTCTTTAAATAACATATAATATTTCCTTTAACAAAAAGAAGTTTATATTTCTCTCATGATTAAAGGAATTCCAGTAATCTAACGCATATTTCATATATCCAACTATTACATTAAACCTGCTGCATATAATATACTCCAACAGCTAAGTCAGGTTTCTCAGTCTACTCAGCAAGTGAGGTGTCCTAAGCCAGAGAATCGTCTACCAGGGAGTTGTGGATCCCTTGTGTGTGGATATGAACGAAATTCAAAGATACTGACAATCGCGTTTCTACTTCCGGAGGATAATGGAAATAAACCAACCAACACTATTCTCGCTAGATTTTTAACTCATTTTGAAAATAAACTGTTTTTATTCCTAAATTGAAAATTTAATGCCAAATAAACTGTTTTTATTTCTAAATTGAAAAACTTAATGCCCTTTTAAAGACGTGACAAATCAGGAATTAAACTCTGTTTTCCTCAGTGTTACGTCGTTCACCAGACAAACAAACAAAGAAAGTCAATGTTTCAAACAAACCAATCAAGCACAAATTGAATGGACGATGTCATCTCAGTACTTATCACCCATAATGAGAGGCGACAAGTGCATTAATTACCTTAAAACACTTTCTCTCTTAAAAACGGATTCTCATGCAAATGAGGGAAAGGTCGAAGGAATAGTGGATTGGATATGGCACATATTACAAAGGAAAACCTTCCTTCTAGTCAGTTCCTTGATCAGATATTTGGAACGAAATATTTAGTTTCAACTGGAAAATGTAAGATTTCCAGATTTCCAGACATCAGATTGGTCGTAAGAAAGCAGAGAGAGAGAGAGAGAGAGAGAGAGAGAGAGAGAGAGAGAGAGAGAGAGAGAGAGTTCATCTCGTAGAATGTAAGATCATTTCTCCGGACCTTTCGAAGCAGTTCAGTGTATTGGGTCGTGTTGACTTTCGTCTTATTTTCCCTAAATCGAAACGTATCATTCCCCGCACCTTCCTGGCATTTTGTTCATTCATATCTTTTATATAAATGCAAGAATAATCAAAATGTTTCTGTGAAACACTGCCCTTTTTTCTCTTATGTTTCAAGTACCTGAAATTATTTTTATATTACAGCATAATCTATTTCCTTCTAGCTCTCTAATATGAAGTACCTGCATCGTATAAAAAGAAAGGTACCTTTTATCAAAAACCACTGAGTTCAGCGCAGGCAGATATATAATATCTTCTAACAGCAAAATCATTTCTGTATATATGATCTGGCAAATAACGATATAAATTACATTCATGAATGTTTTGGCCTTTGCAGTGTGCTTCAAACTCCATATCGTTCAGAACTCTCTTTTCCTCACAACGTGATTTTCTAGTAAGCGCTGAATAAACGGGAATGATGCTTCAAAATTACGAAAATATAATTCAGATGCAAAAAAACGGAAAATTTGTCCTGCCAAAACAATTATTCTTTCTCAGGAACGATCTGGGGGAATCTCTTGTGAACCACAATAAAAATGAACTGTTTTATAAGTTAAGAGACAGACTTAGGAGAAAAAAACAATAGAAATAGCGACTAGTCTCAAATACAGATTTCTAATTTATTTACGCTGTTTATGTATTTATTTTCTTATTCATCTATTTGCCTCAGGACGGCTTCCAGTCCTTATGATTGTGTTGTACTCGCTGTGAAAAGTGGAAAAGAAAATAATTTTCAAATCTAAGCGATAAGTTATAAAAATACATCTTTTTGGCGTCAGACCACAACCAGTATTCTGAAGACATTTATTTCAAATACAGCCTCAACGATAAAACCTGTGATGAAAGTCATATTTTGAATACACTTAGCATAGTATAAACAGAGTTATCATTATGTAATGGACATGGTTGTTTTTATTCTTTTAATACAAGAATGTCTTTCTCGAAATACATGGATCTTACTTTGTACTAAAATTAATATACTGATCACATCTTGCGTATTATTCCTTATATAATATCTTACGAAAGAGACGCCAAACCTAAGGGCTAAAACAACCAGAATTTTGAGAATCGACGTTTACCCCAAATTTGAAAAACCTGAGAGTCATAAATCTAATCCTGCCCAGCCCTTGAATATTGTTTGTCAGTCAAACCTTCACAAAAATTAATGACAGAACGAATATTCCCAGTTATTTTTTTCTTAGGTTTTTCAAATAGTTCAGTAAACATTAGACATCAAATAACCACCCTGTAATTTATTCAAAAGGTAAAGTTTCCCGATAATTTTGAGTAAAAGATAATAAACCTAGAGAGAAGATAAGCCTAGACAACATATAGTCAATACGATAGATACACAATGTGGCTCACCTGTTGTAGGCGACTACAAAGTGACATGATGGAAGTAAGAGAGAGAGAGAGAGAGAGAGAGGAGAGAGAGAGAGAGAGAGAGAGAGAGAGAGAGAGAGACTCCTAAATTCCAGCAGAATTCCTGTTCCACAGAACGAGAGAAAAGCAGCATTTGGTGTGTTAGAGAAGGCCACTGTGGTGACAATGGAAAGTCCAGATACATTAGGCACTGGAGTTCTCTGGGGGAAACTCTAAGGTGAATGTTTTTCTCGTCGAGAAAAACAATGGAAAGTTACTGCTCTCGGGATCTTTTAATGGGTAAGCTGAGACGGTATATGAATAAGAAAAAACATTAGTGGCAGAGTAAATGAAAAAAAATATTGGTGAAAGAGTAAATGACAACAATAATTTGAAATCAATCTATTTCTACACACACACACACACACACACACACACGCACGCACACACACACATAGGGTATATGAATAAAAAAATAACATTGACAAAGTAAATGAAAAAAAAATATTGGTGAAAGAATAAATGAAAACAATAATTTAAAATCAATCTCTTTTTACACACACACACACACGCGCACACACGCGCACACACACACACACACACACACAATTCTGCCTCTCCCACAATTCTGGCATCCGACTTTGTGAAAGAAACGTAACAATATATTTACTCTTCGCGATGTCTAATCCTAATTTATTCATGAGCAATGTTAGTATTTTCTCAGGCGCTTGGAAATAATGGGCGCCTCTCCCACCACAATAAACTCGAAAACGAAAGCCAAACGGTGAGAAAAGCAACAGATAAGTCGAAAAGTGTATAGGAATACACATAAAGGTAATTCAAAATAACCAATAAAATCGTGTAGAATAACAGGCACTCAGTTGCAACTGACTCTTCAAACAGAAACCCTGTCTCTTTTTATACTCGGCCATTGGGATCCATTGCAACATCGGCCTCCGTCTCTCGTCCTGCAAATTAAAGTCATCTGAATTCATTCGACTTTGAGTCGACCGTCGTCTAAGATATGAATGATTCACCACCTACTCGTGAAAGGACGTCAATACGGGGGATGATGTTGATGAGATACACTTCGATTACACATCTAAATTGCATTAGGAAAACAATTCTACAGCCTATTAAAACTCTACTTCCACAGGTATAGCCTGTGTTCGCATGTATTCTTTTTCTTAAATTCATTGTAAATCCCTTTACATCCCTCTGGGCTTTCTTAACAATGACGCAAAAGGTCAAATGTCATTTTTATTCTTCTTAATAATAATAATAATAATAGATGGAATAGGAGACCTTTTTTATTCTTCTTAATAATAATAGAGAGAATAGGAGACCTTTTTGTACTTCTTAATAATAATGGATATAATAGGAGACCTATTTATTCTTCTTAATAATAATTAGATAGAACAGGAGACCTTTTTATTCTTCTTAATAATAATTAGATAGAATAGGAGACCTTTTTATTCTTCTTGATGATAATAGATAGAATAGGAGACAAAAGCTCTCTCAGTATTATAAACAAATGGCCCATCTTTTTTCTGGCCTTCAAGACAAGACTGACAGAGACAAGAGGAAAGGATAAATTTTTCCTTGTTTCCCGAAAAGGAAAAACCCAAACACATTAAAAATAGACATCTTCCATTCTTCCTATAAGAAAGAAGAAAATTTCGAAAAAAAAGATGTAACTCACTTCTACGTACATACATCCTTCTACAAAAGAGGAGAAAACGAAGTAAAATCACAAAAGAAGAAAGAGAAGAGAGGAGAAGGAATTCTCCCCTTCCCCCGTCCCCCCCACACGAAAAATGATAGTGATTTGCAATAACTTGAGGGAAGCCGATCCAATGCCTCAACGTCTCACTGAATTCCCAAAATGACGGCAGACTTCAAAAACGTTTTCACCCAGAAACGTTTTCAATGAGATATCGTCTCCAGCCTTCAAGGCAACTTCAGACTGTAACAAAATCTTCGAGATGTGATCAAGTATCTTGAAAAATAGAGCCTTATTCTTGTGAATATTTTAGAGAAGGAGAAAATAATATTTTGGTACTGTTTTTTTCTGGGTGTCGTAACATGAGGATTGTTGCAAGTTATTCAACTTTCAAACAACAACAACAACAACAAAATTAAAACAGAAATTGCTTAAATTGTACGGAATAATCTTTACTTGAGAGTAAAATAAAAAAAGCGGTTGAACACCAACATAACCGTAAATGAGAGAGAGAGAGAGAGAGAGAGAGAGAGAGAGAGAGAGAGAGAGAGAGAGAGAGAGAGAGACTTGAACCGAAACTTCCGATCAATTAGGGTTCTTTATCCTTATTTTTTCCTTTCTTGTAAATAAATGTTTATTATTTCTCCTTGTAAACCACAAAAATGTTTCAAATTTACACATTTTCTAACCGACAGAAACCGACAGAAAGTTTTTTTTTTTTTTTTTTTTTTTTTTTTGGCGAAGTTAATACTCCTGTCACTCCGATCCATAACAGTGACGATGGGAAATAAAAAAATGAAATTTATATTGTAAAAAAACGTTCTCTCTCTCTCTCTCTCTCTCTCTCTCTCTCTCTCTCTCTCTCTCTCTCTCTCTCTCGTTTCCAAGAAAGATTAAATCCCAACAATCTAAGTTTCGTTCACGGATTTACTCAAAAGCAGCTTAAGAAGTAAAAAAAAAAAAATTAATAAAAAAAAAAAGAATCGCGAGAGAAAACTCATTAAACTCTGCTGCACAAAGCGTCTTTCAAGTCCCCCAGGCAAACAGCGGAGACAGAGACCGCGGCAATCCTCGGGATTATGCAACACATTGAAAACAAAAATAAGAATAAAGTGAAAATAAATATTAATAAATCCTGTAGGCTTCCTCTTCAGCGATCTGTCTGTTGCTCCGTCTGTCTGTGAACTGTGGTAGTTTTGCAAACGGCAGACTACATAACTAGGGGAGTCCTCAGACGGAGCTGCAGACAGAATTTTTATACATTTATGTGACTATTTTTATTTGTTTATTTATTCATATATTGTTTATTCAAAGCGTTGCCTAATCTGCAAACATGCCAAAGACAGATAGACAGAGCACATTCTACACCACACACAGACACATATTTAAACATATATATACATCGAATACAAATGTCCTTTAATATCTAATTCGCTCTACCTCGGAATTAATATATTTTCGTATGTGTTGACCAATGGGGAAATTTTTAGTCGATAAGAGATTTGTCGGCTCACGGGCGTGAACCATCGAACCCAACAAATCCAGGACGCACAGTGGCGGTGTGGTTTAAAGCTTCACTGTGCGTCCTGGATTTGTGCCAACAAATCTTTTATCGACTAAAAAATTCCCCTTCGGTTAACATATACCAAAATATATTAATTCCGGGGTAGAGTGAATTTGATATTTAAGGATATTTGTTGTCGATGTGTATATATGTATATATATATATATATATATATATATATATATATATATATATATATATATACATAATGATGTGTGTGTGTGTATGTGTGTGTGTGTGAGTGTGTGTGTGTGTGATGGTAATTGCTTCATAGCAAAGAAAGTTAAAGGAAAGGAGAACGCATTTTCGAGAAGTTCGGCAGCAAGGAGGCGTTAGCGCAATGTGTTGGAGGTGCCTGTTATCATGATGGTTCTAGAATCAGCAGGAGTGTTGTGGATCTCGTCAGGACGTGAGAAACGCCGCGATTTCTGATGCAATACCTCGTCTAGATTCATCTAGGGAGTCCTAGTAAACTCGGGAGTCTGTGACGCTCACCGTAGGCTCCGCCCCCAGAGTGCCGTATAAATGTGACGAACGAACTTTGGAGAGCAGTGATCGTAGAATAGAGAGAGATAGTAAAAGAGAGAGATCACCAGTTAGTCACAGAGAGATATCCTCAGTAAGAGCCACAGATCAGATTATCAGTGAGAGATCAGCAGCAGTGATCGTCAGAGAGAGACTAGAGACGAAGGAACCGACGAAGTATCAATCAAAAGAAGAGTTGTTCGAGAGTTGGTTGGATTTTAGTCTAGTCGTCTTCAGGAGTGGACGGCCGTGTTATCTCGACGTCGAGCAGACTTCAGAGAAGAAAAGGTCCTGCTACAGGTTTTGGGGAGTTCCTGCCTTTCAAGTAGACTAGTGTCTGCAATACGAAGTCAAGAGGACGACTGCAATCGCCGCTCTACATTTATGAAGCCAGCGCGTCGAATTGCCAAATTGACTAGCAAGTATTTGAATTGCCTCACTGTTCCCCCAGTTCATGCAGTGTAAGATTCTGTCTTTTTATGTAAATAGGATAGGAGATACCATTCTGCATTTACCTATGTTAGTAAGCTTGTAAATAAACCTTTGTTGTGTTAGTGTTTCTTTCTATATTCGTATCCCCAGTTTCAACTGTTTGTGTTGATATATTTTTTTTAATTATTTCATATCGAATCTGAAGCGGACCTCTCTCAGAGGCTGTAACACTGTGTCGACCCTTGGCCAGGATATTTTGACACCGTAACATTGTTTCTGAGATCTCAGAGTCCGTAACATTGTGGCGACCTTGCTTAGGCTATCAACACTTTAACAGTTTGAAACAGGCAGGATATAGAAAGACTCAGAATGAGTGAGATGGTGAAAGTGTTTATTGAGTCAGGTAAGCTACTAGGTCTAGAGGGGATAGATCTCCGTGAGTATGTTGAAAAGAAAGAAAGAGAAAAGTATGAGAGAGAGAGAGAAGTAATGAAAATGCAACAGGAAGAGAGAGAGAGAGAGCGTATGCATGAGTTGGAAATTGCTCGGGTAAGGGAAAGTACTCGTAACAGTCGGTCAGGCGAGAACGAAAACGAAACTGATAGGTTAGGTATGAGTGCAGTGCTAAAATTAGTACCAAAGTTCGATGAGGAAGATGTTACGACATATTTCATGTATTTTGAGAAGTTAATGGAACGAGTAGGCTCTCCTAAAGAAATGTGGACTTTATATTTGCAGTCAGTTTTGAGTGGTAGGGCACTTACTGTGTATAGTGCATGTCTAAGGAGGAATGTGATAATTATGATATCGTGAAAGAAACTGTTCTTAGCGCGTATAGGTTAGTACCAGAGGCATACCGTAAAAAAATTAGAAATTTGAGAAAGGATGAAAATATTACGTATGTAGAATACGGTAAGAAGTTGGAAAGGCTGTTTTTTGATTGGTTAACTTCTTCTAAGGTTGAGGATTTTGATAGTTTGAAGAACTTAGTGTTGTTAGAAATCTTCAAAGATAACGTATCCCCTGAGATTAAACTTTATATAGAGGATAGGCGAGAAGTATGTTTTGCAGGAGCAACTAGGCTAGCTGACGAATATAGTCTAACTCATGATTTGAGTGTTGGTAAGCAACGAAATGATTCTTCGTCTGGTAGAGTACAAAGCAGTAAAGGTTTTAGTCCTAGTAATAGCAATGCGAGTAAAAGTGACTATTCCTGTTATACATGCGGAAAACCTGGTCATACGTCTAAGGTTTGTAAGAGTAGAATGGCTTCTAGTGGCTCAGAATTAACTTGTTTCCGATGTAATGGGAAAGGGTATTTAGCGAGGAATTGTGCAGTAGAAAGGAAGGACGGTAAGAAACCAGTGTCTCTAGTTAACCTTTTGTCAAGTAGGGATGATGTGATGAGAGAAACTAGGAAAGTTTTTTGGTGAATTTCTGTCAGAAGGCGTAATTTCCTCTCTTGGAGGAGTAGATTCGAGAGAAGTGGTCTTGCTTCGAGACACAGGGGCCGTTGTCTCACTGATTCGGAGTGATTGTGTGCCGAACAGGGCAGAAATCAATATGGAAGAGAAAGTTGTTAGGTGGATTTCCTAACACTTGTGTTCTTTGTCCTTTGTTGAAGTTGAATTTAGAAAGTCAGGTTGTGTCAGGAGAAGAAAAATTTGCCATTGTGGACAGTTTGCCTGTCGAAGGCGTTGACATTATTGTCGGTAACGACTTAGCTTTATCCAAGAATGTGAATCCTGTTGTGAGGAATATTCCAGTGCCTGAAATGGTAGTAACTAGGTCGGGTTTAGATACAGACTTAGACTACGGTCATAATTTGTTCGTGGATTCGAACGAGAGTGAGTTCGTGGATTCGAACGTGAGTAAGTTCGTGGATTCGAACGTGAGTGAGTTCGTGGATACGAACGAGTGTGATAGAGGTAGCGAGGTTGATCTTGGCATGAGTGTGGCTGAGAGACCTAACTCTATCATGGACAGCGATAGCCAAATGGAAGGTGTAGCTGTCGGAAGTAACATAGTAAATGTACAGGAATCTAGTCCTAGTTACGGTGATGAATTAGGCTCTAACGTTTTGGATAAGGATGAGCTTGTCAAGTTGCAGAGAGAGGATGAGACACTAACCCGAATTTTTGAATGTGAGCTGGATGATGATCTCGATGATGTGTGTAAGGAAACTTTTTGTTTAAAGGACGAAGTTTTGTGTCGTTATGTTCGACCGAAGGCAGGTAGTGAAAGGGGAATCACAGAACAATTAGTAGTTCCTAGGAAGCTTCGTGAACTAGTTTTGAAGTTAGCATATGATGAGCAAGGACATTTGGGAGTAAATAAAACTTTCAAGTGTATTAGTAGGGCATACTTTTGGCCTAAGATGAAAAATTATGTAAGTCTTAAGAGGCATGTTTTTAACTGTCATGAATATCAAATTGCAGGGAAACCGATTCAGGTAATTTCCAGAGTTCCATTGTGTAATATTCCTTCAGTAGGCGAATCTTTTGAGAATGTATTTATAAATATGTTCGGACCTTCGCCTAGAAGTAAGGGTAGAGATGATTGCATAACTAATCTTGATTATTATATAAACAATCTAAGAGATGTTTGGCAACTATCGGAGGAGAACGTTAGCGCTTGGCACTTAGTGAAAGAAACCCCGAACGGAAGTCAAGGGGGAACTGAAGGAAAGCTTGATCTGAGATCAAACAAGAGAAGTTTGTGTGTAAGAGATAAAGTTTTAGTACTAGTCCAGAAAGAAGGTTCCTCTTTATCTTATAATTTCGAAGGTCCTTTTTCAGTTTTAGAGAAGAAGGGAAATATACATTATAGAATTAATGTGGGTAAGAGTAGAGCAAAGGCAATGAATGTAAATTTGCTTCAGAATTGTAAACAACGCCCAGTGCCGTGGCCTCCGCCCGTGTAACAGTGTTACTGAGTGAGATTAGTTTAGAGAAAAACACAAGAGGTGTTTTAGTAATTATAAGTTTTAATCAGAGTTCAGAAAACGGTAATAGTAAGAGAGAAGGATAATGTTATAGCAGATAGCCTCTCTAGTTTTTTCAGAATGAGTAGCCTAATGACCGTTTTCTGTTTTGGCACGAGTTGTTGAGTGGATGAAAAATTATTAAAACTTTATGCAGAATTGCTTCCCCGCTGTTTAATTCTTGCTTCTCTTTAGAAAAAAAAAATCAGTTGATTTCATTATTTTCTCTTTTGGGGGGGCGTGTGATGGTAATTGCTTCATAGCAAAGAAAGTTAAAGGAAAGGAGAACGCATTTTCGAGAAGTTCGGCAGCAAGGAGGCGTTAGCGCAATGTGTTGGAGGTGCCTGTTATCATGATGGTTCTAGAATCAGCAGGAGTGTTGTGGATCTCGTCGGGACGTGAGAAACGCCGCGATTTCTGATGCAATACCTCGTCTAGATTCATCTAGGGAGTCCTAGTAAACTCGGGAGTCTGTGACGCTCACCGTAGGCTCCGCCCCCAGAGTGCCGTATAAATGCGACGAACGAACTTTGGAGAGCAGTGATCGTAGAATAGAGAGAGATAGTAAAAGAGAGAGATCACCAGTTAGTCACAGAGAGATATCCTCAGTAAGAGCCACAGATCAGATTATCAGTGAGAGATCAGCAGCAGTGATCGTCAGAGAGAGACTAGAGACGAAGGAACCGACGAAGTATCAATCAAAAGAAGAGTTGTTCGAGAGTTGGTTGGATTTTAGTCTAGTCGTCTTCAGGAGTGGACGGCCGTGTTATCTCGACGTCGAGCAGACTTCAGAGAAGAAAAGGTCCTGCTACAGGTTTTGGGGAGTTCCTGCCTTTCAAGTAGACTAGTGTCTGCAATACGAAGTCAAGAGGACGACTGCAATCGCCGCTCTACATTTATGAAGCCAGCGCGTCGAATTGCCAAATTGACTAGCAAGTATTTGAATTGCCTCACTGTTCCCCCAGTTCATGCAGTGTAAGATTCTGTCTTTTTATGTAAATAGGATAGGAGATACCATTCTGCATTTACCTATGTTAGTAAGCTTGTAAATAAACCTTTGTTGTGTTAGTGTTTCTTTCTATATTCGTATCCCCAGTTTCAACTGTTTGTGTTGATATATTTTTTTTAATTATTTCATATCGAATCTGAAGCGGACCTCTCTCAGAGGCTGTAACACTGTGTCGACCCTTGGCCAGGATATTTTGACACCGTAACATTGTTTCTGAGATCTCAGAGTCCGTAACATTGTGGCGACCTTGCTTAGGCTATCAACACTTTAACAGTTTGAAACAGGCAGGATATAGAAAGACTCAGAATGAGTGAGATGGTGAAAGTGTTTATTGAGTCAGGTAAGCTACTAGGTCTAGAGGGGATAGATCTCCGTGAGTATGTTGAAAAGAAAGAAAGAGAAAAGTATGAGAGAGAGAGAGAAGTAATGAAAATGCAACAGGAAGAGAGAGAGAGAGAGCGTATGCATGAGTTGGAAATTGCTCGGGTAAGGGAAAGTACTCGTAACAGTCGGTCAGGCGAGAACGAAAACGAAACTGATAGGTTAGGTATGAGTGCAGTGCTAAAATTAGTACCAAAGTTCGATGAGGAAGATGTTACGACATATTTCATGTATTTTGAGAAGTTAATGGAACGAGTAGGCTCTCCTAAAGAAATGTGGACTTTATATTTGCAGTCAGTTTTGAGTGGTAGGGCACTTACTGTGTATAGTGCATGTCTAAGGAGGAATGTGATAATTATGATATCGTGAAAGAAACTGTTCTTAGCGCGTATAGGTTAGTACCAGAGGCATACCGTAAAAAAATTAGAAATTTGAGAAAGGATGAAAATATTACGTATGTAGAATACGGTAAGAAGTTGGAAAGGCTGTTTTTTGATTGGTTAACTTCTTCTAAGGTTGAGGATTTTGATAGTTTGAAGAACTTAGTGTTGTTAGAAATCTTCAAAGATAACGTATCCCCTGAGATTAAACTTTATATAGAGGATAGGCGAGAAGTATGTTTTGCAGGAGCAACTAGGCTAGCTGACGAATATAGTCTAACTCATGATTTGAGTGTTGGTAAGCAACGAAATGATTCTTCGTCTGGTAGAGTACAAAGCAGTAAAGGTTTTAGTCCTAGTAATAGCAATGCGAGTAAAAGTGACTATTCCTGTTATACATGCGGAAAACCTGGTCATACGTCTAAGGTTTGTAAGAGTAGAATGGCTTCTAGTGGCTCAGAATTAACTTGTTTCCGATGTAATGGGAAAGGGTATTTAGCGAGGAATTGTGCAGTAGAAAGGAAGGACGGTAAGAAACCAGTGTCTCTAGTTAACCTTTTGTCAAGTAGGGATGATGTGATGAGAGAAACTAGGAAAGTTTTTGGTGAATTTCTGTCAGAAGGCGTAATTTCCTCTCTTGGAGGAGTAGATTCGAGAGAAGTGGTCTTGCTTCGAGACACAGGGGCCGTTGTCTCACTGATTCGGGAGTGATTGTGTGCCGAACAGGGCAGAAATCAATATGGAAGAGAAAGTTGTTAGGTGGATTTCCTAACACTTGTGTTCTTTGTCCTTTGTTGAAGTTGAATTTAGAAAGTCAGGTTGTGTCAGGAGAAGAAAAATTTGCCATTGTGGACAGTTTGCCTGTCGAAGGCGTTGACATTATTGTCGGTAACGACTTAGCTTTATCCAAGAATGTGAATCCTGTTGTGAGGAATATTCCAGTGCCTGAAATGGTAGTAACTAGGTCGGGTTTAGATACAGACTTAGACTACGGTCATAATTTGTTCGTGGATTCGAACGAGAGTGAGTTCGTGGATTCGAACGTGAGTAAGTTCGTGGATTCGAACGTGAGTGAGTTCGTGGATTCGAACGAGTGTGATAGAGGTAGCGAGGTTGATCTTGGCATGAGTGTGGCTGAGAGACCTAACTCTATCATGGACAGCGATAGCCAAATGGAAGGTGTAGCTGTCGGAAGTAACATAGTAAATGTACAGGAATCTAGTCCTAGTTACGGTGATGAATTAGGCTCTAACGTTTTGGATAAGGATGAGCTTGTCAAGTTGCAGAGAGAGGATGAGACACTAACCCGAATTTTTGAATGTGAGCTGGATGATGATCTCGATGATGTGTGTAAGGAAACTTTTTGTTTAAAGGACGAAGTTTTGTGTCGTTATGTTCGACCGAAGGCAGGTAGTGAAAGGGGAATCACAGAACAATTAGTAGTTCCTAGGAAGCTTCGTGAACTAGTTTTGAAGTTAGCATATGATGAGCAAGGACATTTGGGAGTAAATAAAACTTTCAAGTGTATTAGTAGGGCATACTTTTGGCCTAAGATGAAAAATTATGTAAGTCTTAAGAGGCATGTTTTTAACTGTCATGAATATCAAATTGCAGGGAAACCGATTCAGGTAATTTCCAGAGTTCCATTGTGTAATATTCCTTCAGTAGGCGAATCTTTTGAGAATGTATTTATAAATATGTTCGGACCTTCGCCTAGAAGTAAGGGTAGAGATGATTGCATAACTAATCTTGATTATTATATAAACAATCTAAGAGATGTTTGGCAACTATCGGAGGAGAACGTTAGCGCTTGGCACTTAGTGAAAGAAACCCCGAACGGAAGTCAAGGGGGAACTGAAGGAAAGCTTGATCTGAGATCAAACAAGAGAAGTTTGTGTGTAAGAGATAAAGTTTTAGTACTAGTCCAGAAAGAAGGTTCCTCTTTATCTTATAATTTCGAAGGTCCTTTTTCAGTTTTAGAGAAGAAGGGAAATATACATTATAGAATTAATGTGGGTAAGAGTAGAGCAAAGGCAATGAATGTAAATTTGCTTCAGAATTGTAAACAACGCCCAGTGCCGTGGCCTCCGCCCGTGTAACAGTGTTACTGAGTGAGATTAGTTTAGAGAAAAACACAAGAGGTGTTTTAGTAATTATAAGTTTTAATCAGAGTTCAGAAAACGGTAATAGTAAGAGAGAAGGATAATGTTATAGCAGATAGCCTCTCTAGTTTTTTCAGAATGAGTAGCCTAATGACCGTTTTCTGTTTTGGCACGAGTTGTTGAGTGGATGAAAAATTATTAAAACTTTATGCAGAATTGCTTCCCCGCTGTTTAATTCTTGCTTCTCTTTAGAAAAAAAAAATCAGTTGATTTCATTATTTTCTCTTTTGGGGGGGCGTGTGATGGTAATTGCTTCATAGCAAAGAAAGTTAAAGGAAAGGAGAACGCATTTTCGAGAAGTTCGGCAGCAAGGAGGCGTTAGCGCAATGTGTTGGAGGTGCCTGTTATCATGATGGTTCTAGAATCAGCAGGAGTGTTGTGGATCTCGTCGGGACGTGAGAAACGCCGCGATTTCTGATGCAATACCTCGTCTAGATTCATCTAGGGAGTCCTAGTAAACTCGGGAGTCTGTGACGCTCACCGTAGGCTCCGCCCCCAGAGTGCCGTATAAATGTGACGAACGAACTTTGGAGAGCAGTGATCGTAGAATAGAGAGAGATAGTAAAAGAGAGAGATCACCAGTTAGTCACAGAGAGATATCCTCAGTAAGAGCCACAGATCAGATTATCAGTGAGAGATCAGCAGCAGTGATCGTCAGAGAGAGACTAGAGACGAAGGAACCGACGAAGTATCAATCAAAAGAAGAGTTGTTCGAGAGTTGGTTGGATTTTAGTCTAGTCGTCTTCAGGAGTGGACGGCCGTGTTTTCTCGACGTCGAGCAGACTTCAGAGAAGAAAAGGTCCTGCTACAGGTTTTGGGGAGTTCCTGCCTTTCAAGTAGACTAGTTTCTGCAATACAGAGTCAAGAGGACGACTGCAATCGCCTCTCTACATTTATGAAGCCAGCGCATCGAATTGCCAAATTGACTAGCAAGTATTTATGTAAATAGGATAGGAGATACCATTCTGCATTTACCTATGTTAGTAAGCTTGTAAATAAACCTTTGTTGTGTTAGTGTTTCTTTCTATATTCGTATCCCCAGTTTCAACTGTTTGTGTTGATATATTTTTTTTAATTATTTCATATCGAACCTGAAGCGGACCTCTCTCAGAGGCCGTAACACTGTGTCGACCCTTGGCCAGGATATTTTGACACCGTAACATTGTCTCTGAGATCTCAGAGTCCGTAACAGTGTGGTGTAGAATGTGTTTATGTCTATCTGTCTTCGGCATGTTTGCAGATTAGTCAACGCTTTGAAAAAGATATATAAATATAAATAAATAAATAAAATATATATATATATATATATAGTATATATATGTATTATTCGATATGGGATATTATAGTATCTATATATATATATATATATTATAGATATATTATAAAGATATAATAATATTAACATAGATATATATATCATAATATATATATATAAATAAAATATAAATTATATAATCGATAAATATAAATATATATTATAATATATATAATAATATATATCTATATATATACATATTATATACATATAGATATAGATTATATATTTATATATAAATAATTATATATATAATATATTATAAAAACATAATAATAAAAGTATATAATACATATATTAGATATATATATATTATATTCTTATATATAAATAATATAATGTATGTATATATGTATATATATAATATATATATATATATATATATATATATTATATATATATATATATCAAACACATTAAAATCTTGCAGGCTTCTGGAATTAGAAAGAGTCTCTTCCATTATTTCCAGGAAAATTCGTTCCAGCAAATTTGTTATTTCCATTTTTTCCAGACAGCAATATACAGTAACATTTCAATTGCACTTCCCGAGGTCTGATTCATTAGGTTTTGGGTCATAATGACTTTGGTTCCCTTTTGTTCCACTGACAACGAAGCATGGACACAATAAATCCAGGATATGCTTCGAAAGAGAAATGTATTTTTGGAACGCCTATTTCAAACTGTCAAAAATTGAAAGAGAGAGTTTCAGCAATGTGCAATTAAAGAATTTCCTTTACTGAAACAATACATTTCCTTCTCATTAGCATATTCACACAGCCTTGCTGTTACTAAGCAAATCAATTCTCTGGTGAATTATAGCCGTCACGACGTAACAGTGCTGTATAAAGACTACCACACAGACTGACAAAGAGACATGCTAACTAATAAGAAATGGATTGATATGTTTTAAAATGCATCTTTCAGACGATTTACCTGAAATATATTGCATGTTAAAAATGAATTTCTGTAATTAATCAATTTAGAAAATAGACTGCTTTTGCTCACGAATGTGTAAATGACCACAGATCCCGGTGAAGAGAACAATACTTCTTCAGTTCTATTTCTGTCATTCAGCCTCCACTCATAACAAAAACGGAAACAAAGTTGAAAAACTAGCCAATTAGAATATTAAGTATATCAATTAAGATTTTTTTTTAAATCGGCAATTATAGGCTTAAGAAAAAACTCGACACTAAACTGCTCATTTTTCATCTTCAACCTCCATTACATGCTTCCCAGTTGCCTAAACGCAAATAACACTGATGTCGTTCCAACGAAGAACTCGTTATTTTCCGCTCGTTTAAATCGAGAACCATCACTTGCGTCAAGATCGAAATGAGAATCACCCCTTTCTTCTTGATCACAAGGAAATTGTCCAGAAACTCTTATAGGAAAATGCACAATAAAACCACCAGACCCGAAATATTTGATGACCTTCATCAAGAAAGAAACTTTGGGGACCGTCTAGCACACGTAGACATCAAGTACTTCAGGGACCAACTGTGCTTAGATTACACGCACACACACACACACACACACACACATACATATACATACATACATATATATACTATATATATATATATATATATATATATATACTATATATATATATATATATATATATATATATATATATATATATATATATATATATATATGTATATATATATATATATATATAATATATATAATATCATATATATATATATATATATATATATATATATATATATATATATAAAAAATATATATATATATATATATTATATATATATATATATATAATATATATCATATATACATCGAGCTACAAATGTCCTTTAATATCTAAATCACTCTACCTCGGAATTAATATATTTTCATATATGCTTAACCGAAGGGGAATTTTATTAGGGGATTTAGGCGATAATAGAATTATTGCTTAATAAAATTCCCCTTCGGTTAAGCATATATGAAAATATATTATTTCCGAGGTAGAGTGAATTAGATATTAAAGGACATTTGTAGCTCAATGTATGTATATGAATCACGGTAATGTGATATGACTTATATATATATATATATATATATATATATATATATATATATATATATATATATATATATATATATATATATATATTATAGATATATATATATATATATATATATATATATATATATTATATTGCTACTTTCAAAATGCATATTTCCCCTCTTTGAAATGTCATGTAGATTGTGTAACATTTTTTCAGATTCCTAGATAGCTTAGAATAGGATGTTTTAAAATGTGTGTTCAGATTTCGCATTACATATTGTAAAAGAATATATATATATTAACGTAGAACGTAAAAAGAGAGAGATTTTCTTTGTCTTTTCGAAGCTATGATTGTTTCCCCTTTTATGTCAACACTTTAAGATTAGAGGGTCTGCGAGATCCGTTTGCTTTCCTAAATCTGTCAACGGGTTTGATAGCGTGCTCAAATCTTCATTTGTGTTTTGGAGAATCTGTCATCGTACGTGATAAGACTTCTCCTTCGTGTCGATCGAGTAGAGTACGTGTCTTTTTTTTAACAGACTGGACTCGTACGCGTATGTCTTTGATCAAAGCCACGTGGAGATCGCACATTTCTTTATGAAGATTGCGTCAGATTTCGAACTTTCTGGAAGCATTTGCGCCAAGAACGTTTTTGTCATCTACCCTGTCCAGTTTTAGCAAGGGAAGAAGATTTCATTCTATCTTAGGACCTCGAGGCACTAACATCTCGCTCTCGCTCTCTCTCTCTCTCTCTCTCGACATCCTTGAGATTATATTAACGTAACGTAAATTGGTCACTCGTAACTTAGAATTTCATATTTGATATTTCTTAGAGTTTGTTTAGTGTTATTTAGTTTCTTTTGTGAAATCTGAACAAACATTGTTTCGTAACGGCGCCTGGTTTTTGTGAAAGTGTGTAAGTCAAGCCTGCAGCAAGCAAAGAAAGAAATTGGTAAACCAAAAAGGTAAAGTGTGTTATATTTTTATTAGTTGCAACTAATAGCTAATAATTGTTAGGAACAGTGATTAACTAATAACTAATATTTAATGGTTATGATGGTTTGGTTAACTAATAACTAATAACAGGTGGTTATGAAGGTTTGGTAAAAACTGTTGGTTACAGTGTTTTGAGTGAAAAAGATTTACACTTTTACACATTGCGTATTTTTTTGTGTTTTGTGTTTGTTCCATTGTTTGTGCACTATTTCATTTTCTTATTGAAGTGTGCCTTTTTTATTTTATATTTTCATTTGCATTCACAATTTAATTGACTTAGTTATTTTCATTGCTTAATCATTGCACATTTAATTAAATTTAACATTTGTGAATTAATTTGCATTTACTTAGAATTCTTTTCAAGTTTTGTTGTTGTTTAGCACTTGTGAATTAACTTCAAATTTTCAATTATTGCCTAACACTTTTGAATTTCAATTGAATTAATTTTCTTGAATTTTGTGATAAATTAACTTTGATTTAATTTTACTTAATTTGATTCAAGAATTAATTAAACTTTACTTTGTTTTCAAGTAACAGTAATTTTCCCTGATATTGTGAATTTCACTTATAAATTTTGAATTTGATAATAAATTTTTGTATTGCTCCCTCTCTTTCTTTTAGGGAATAGCACTGTGTAACCTTATTGCATCACATAAAATTATCTTAAATTGATTTTTAATACAAAAAAATGGACAAAATAAACTAGGGAAAAACTCTCAAAAATATTGTGCACAAAATTTATATATCTCCTAAATGATTTTATGTTACATTAATTGCCCGAATTTTAGGTTAGTTTTGATTAAGCTGCATATATAGTTATAATAAAACTAATGATAAACTATCTGTATTCTCATGAATAACAAAATATGATAGTGATAATGTTATTGTCCTACTGGAAGCTGAATGAATGAAATCACGAATTGTTACTAGTTCAGTAATCGCGAAACCAAAGAGGGTATGGTGAAATAACTGCAGAAATGACCCCAGCCTACAATAAAATGGCACCTTGTATGCTAACTAGACTATTTCACAAAATACGAAATAAGGTAACAAAGCTTGACGATTGTGACTTCAGTAACAGCCAAGACAAGAGAGAGAGCTGACCTGACTGGATGTGGTCAATGAAGAGACAATACCCTTATGTTGGTCGTGATGAAATGATTCAATGAGTAATTGTGGAGGGCATAAATATATCTACTTATTTTTGTCTGTAATCCCATTAGCTCACCTCTTTTATGACTGTGTGTGCGTGTGATAATTCCTTATCTTTCTTCTCGTATCGTTGTTCTGTAATCTGGAATCCCTTGCTATTCGCCTCTGAAAATAAAATGAGAGAACGAATAAGAGTCAAGAGATGAAAACCCATCATTAAAAACACAGTTCAAACATGAATGAGTTGTAATAGCAACCGTAAATTGAATACCTGTTTTCTAAAGGGAGATAAAACTAAAGAAGTTTAATATATATATATATATATATATATATAATATATATATAAGAATATATATTATATATATACATACATACATATATATATCAACTGTTTCGATAATCTTGAATTAAATCATTTCGTACAAACATCCTAGACCAAATGGCCAAAATCATAGGCCTAAAACTTACTATGGATTACTCCCCTTACACAAAGATCCGAGTAATCGAAAATGATGGAATCGAGATTGCGTCCTTTGATGGATATTATTAGGCCTTCAGTCGTAGAAACACTGCGAGTTTTCTCACATAGTCAAATGGCCGTGGCAGTTAAGGCTTAGGCTTATGAGATGATTTTCTTAAAAGATGGTGCTCAATGGATCGTTAGCTTCGGAAGAAGCGTTACGATAACAATCAATGAAAAATGAACACCATCATAGGACACGTAATGGGCGGTTGTAACACCCACCATATCCCACACTAAACTGTCAAGTTACTGTGTCGTCCTGTGCAGCTTCTCCTTTATTTTCACGATTTGGGATGTTCTTACTGCTTCCGTTTTCCCTGATTCGAAAGAAGTTTGGCTCATTTACAAATAGAAAGCGCAAAACTAACGAAACAGTATGAATGGAATTCTTCCAGGGAATTCACAGGGAGTAAAATAACCTATCAATCAATAATATTTCTCTAACATGTCCAGTAGCAGTTTCTTACATTTTGAAGTTTCTAAATACGAAAGTTTGAGTAAAGGAAAGTTGTAAAAGAAAACTTCTATGACAAATAATAAATAAAGTATGCAGGATGTAACATGAAAATAGTGTGTCGTGCTCTTCCCTATATGTAGTACTCGTTTTTTCTTTCTTTCTTTCTTACTTTCATTTTACCCTCTCTTTTATGCCAAATGCTAACGAACCTTATTAACTTGCAACGTTGCCTTGTCTAATTAGAATCTGAAATAACGATTTCAATTTATAACAAAATAATTACGCTATCGTGGCTCACGTTATTACAAGCAACATTTCACCCAATTATACTTTTGAAGTGAAGAAA
>NC_061105.1:49526566-49552169 GCF_015104395.2 Macrobrachium nipponense | reverse complement strand
AGGAGACTTTTTTATTCTTTTAATAATAGATAGGCAGAATAGGAGACAAGAGCACTCTCAGTATTATCAACAAATGACCCATCTTTTTTCTGGCCTCCAAGACAAGACTGACAGAGACAAGTGGAAAGGATAAATTTTTCCTTATGTTTATCGAAAAGGAAAAACCCAAACACATTAAGAATAAAGACATCTTCTTCCATTCTCCTATAAGAAGAAGAAAATTACGAAAAAAAGAAAGATGTAACTGACTCCTACATCCATCCTTCTACAAAAGAGGAGAAAACGAAGTAAAATCACAAAAGTAGAAAGAGAAGAGAGAAGAAGGAATTCCCCCCCCCCCCCCCCCCCCCCCCCCCCCCCCCCCCCCCCCCCCCCCCCCCCCCCCCCCCCCCCCCCCCCCCCCCCCCCCCCCCCCCCCCCCCCCCCCCCCAACCCCCCCCGCCCCCCCCCCCCCCCCCCCCCCCCCCCCCCCCCCCCCCCCCCCCCCCCCCCCCCCCCCCCCCCCCCCCCACCCCCCCCCCCCCCCCCCCCCCCCCCGACGAAAAATGATAAGTGTTTTGCAGTCACTTGAGGGAAGCCGATCCAATGCCTCAACGTCTCACTGAATCCCCAAAATGACGGCAGACTTCGAAAACGTTTTCACCCAGAAACGTTTTCAATGAGACATCGTCTCCAGCCTTCAAGGCAACTTCAGACTGTAACAAAATCTTCGAGATGCGATCAAGTATCTGGAAAAATGGAGCCTTATTCTTGTGGAAATTTAGAGAAGGAGAAAATAATATTTTGGTACTGATTTTTCTGGGTGTCGTAGCATGAGGATTGTTGCAAGTTATTCAAACTTTCAACAACAACAAAATTAAAACAGAGAAATTGGTTAAATCGTACAGAATAATTTTTATTTGAGAAATAAAATAAAAAAGCGGTTAGACATTAACATAACCGTAAGCCCGAGAGAGAGAGAGAGAGAGAGAGAGAGAGAGAGAGAGAGAGAGAGAGAGAGAGAGACTTGAACCGAAACTTCGGATCAATTAGGGTTCATTAGCCTTATTTCTTTATCTCTTGTAAATAATAATTGTTATTACTTTTCCTTGTAAACCAGAAAAATGTTTCAAATTTACAATTTTCTATCCGACAGAATTTTTTTTTTTTTTTTTTTTTTTTTGCGAAGTTAATCTCCTGTCACTTCGATCCATAAGAGTGACGATGGGTAAGTAAAACTGAAATTTATATTGTAAAAGACTCTCTCTCTCTCTCTCTCTCTCTCTCTCTCTCTCTCTCTCTCTCTCTCTCTCCTTCTCTTTCGTTTCTAAAAAAGATTAAATCCCAACAATCTCAGTTTCGTTCACGGATTTTCTCAAAAAGCAGCTTAAGAAGTAACAAAAAAAAAAAAAAAAAAAAAAAAAGAATCGCGAGAGAAAAGTCATTAAACTCTGCTGCACAAAGCGTCTTTAAAGTCCCCCAGGCAATCACCGGGAGACAGACACCGCGACAATCCTCAGGATTATGCAACACATAGAAAACAAAAATAAGAATTAAGTGAAAATAAATGCTAATAAATCCTGAAGGCTTCCTTTTCAGCCATCTGTCTGCGCTCCGTCTGTCTGTGAACTGTGGTAGTTTTGCAAACGGCAGACTACATAACTAGGGCAGTCCCTCAGACGGAGCTGCAGACAGGTAATTGAAAATGAAACCTACAGGAATCTTATACAAATATGTAAACTATCTTTATTTGTTAATTTAATCATTTGTTTTCTTTTTAAAGCGTTGCCTAATCTGCAAACATGTCGAAGACAGATAGACATAAACACATTCTACACCACACACACATATATACATAATTATACATCGACTACAAATGTCCTTTAATATCTAATTCGCTCTACCTCGGAATTAATATAATTTCATATATGTTAACCGAAGGGGATTTCTTGTTGATAAGAGATTTGTCGGACTCATGGGTGCGAACCATCGAAGCCTTCATTTGTGCGTCCACGATTTTGTTGGGTTCGATGGTTCGCCGCCCGTGAGCCAACAAATCTTTTATTGACTAAAAAATTCCACTTCGGTTAACATATACGAAAATATATTAATTCCGATTGGTAGAGCGAATTAGATATTAAAGGACATTTGTAGCTCGGTGTATGTATATGAATCACGGTAATGTGATATGACTCATACATATATATGTATGTATGTATGTATGTACTGTCGGCCAAAAAAACTCGTGGCAGAGTTTCATAATTATTCATTCACCTCCCTGACGCACGATTCATGCCTTATTTATCTATTTTTCTTTTCAAAGATGGAAGAAATCATGTGTAATGACGTTAAAAACAGTCACTGATATCTTTAGAACATTATGCTATGTTATTGTGTAAAACTATTTTCCATATAGCAAAATTGAAGTGAACGAAACGAAGTGATAAAAAACGTCATATCACATCCATAGATATACATTACCAAATAGATAGGAGACACCTATCACTAGTAATATCGCATAAACATAGTCCTTAAATTATCATTTCAATATTAAGTTGAAGGTAGTTGAACTATTCCATTTGTTAAATTTTACAGAAAACATTGGAATCTCACAAAATGCTATCAAATTTAAAAAACAAAAAGAAAAAAAAAAACGATATCTTAACAGTGTGAACCAGGCGACCTCACTCTATTGCTTTTGATGTTATGTGCACGGGAATTTAATGTCAGTGTCATTTATCGGTCTAAGAAACATCCCTCAATGTGCGAGAGAATTATTGCACTGCATTCGGTGCAAGTTCCTGTTGAGAGATATCAAGAAAGCTTAATAAACGGAATAAACCGGAGAGAATCATACATAGATGAATAATATTGTTTAAAGAACGGCAAAATTTAGAACATGGGCCTAGAGGTGGAACACCTCGAAGCACCACATGAGAGCAAGACAATACAGCAGTGTAATGTTGCTGAGCAACATTCATTTGTGAACTTTGAATTCTAGTGCCTCGTCACGACATTGCTGAACCAGGAATCATGACTAGCTCTACGCTTATGACTGGTGTCTGATGAATACTTTAGATGGAGAGGAAGAGATTTTTAAAAATTTACACTTGAAGTCTTTGATAGTTGTCTAATGATTAAGTCTAATGAATAAGCAAACTTATCTTTGATGGATGAGAGATTCAGTTAGGCTTACTCTTTTTGTTTTGTTTTTTTTATCGGTGGACCAGTGAATACCACGGATAGGGAGGGAAACGGTTTCAATGATGCATGCATTTTTTTCTTCAAACCTCAAAGATACATTTTTTCGGGAGATACTTTATTACATCGGCCTAATCCTTCCATCCTCCTATACGCCACCTCCGCTCTCTTCTACATCTCAGGCGACTAGAACCGACTTCTCACTACGAACTCCATCTCGTGAAACAATCGCTAATGATAACGGTTATTTTAGAATTCCCGCACCGACATCGGACGCCTTAAAATGCATGTTTATAAAATATTTTCTGTTCAAAGAAACTTTATCTTTCATTCCACAAAATATGTGAATACACTCGTGTTACACCCTGTAGCCGTCAAAGAGCAAACCTTGATTGAAGCAGTAGGTTTTCTTGAAAAAAAAAAAAAAAAAAAAAAACCCCCCCAAAAAAAAAAAAAAAAAAAAAAAAACATATGAAATAGACTTAAACGAGAACATCACCTTACATATTTATTATCCTTTCAAGCTACTTACAATATGCTATATGGTAGTAGGTCTAGTAGGTATACATGTGAAAACTAATTTGAATTAATTCTATTTACAAGAAATGAATAGCTACAAAAAGATCAACCTAAGAAAGCTTCAAGGAAAGTAAGCCTTTCTTAATGTATTCGTCAGTTTTGACTCCCACAGCTTTCCAAGGTGTCCAAATGAAATAGGATGATATGCAAGGAATTCGAAAAAAAATAAGACTGAATTATTTTCGTTTGATTTTTTTATGATTGCTTTTTGACTTTGAATAGCTAGGTCTGAGTTAATTATGTTAAGTAATTATGAAAAGGATAAGAATATATATATATATATATATATATATATATATATATATATATATATATATATAGTCGATTTAAATATTCATTAATATTAACGTATCCGAGAGAGTATCCTGCTGAAAATAGACCTAGGCAAATCATGTGGGAAAATCAGAAGTCCAATTTAGGCACACTAAATGTCATGCAAATTATTTTTTTTATTGATCAAAGACAAAATTAGTTTAACTAAAAATCGTTTTCAAAGAATGTTAAGCAGCTTGATGTATTATTTTATCGGCTGTAGGAGACGAAATGACAACACCCCAGTGCAGTACGATACGTTGAGTCAAGACTCGAGCGGCAGCAAAGCCAACTTCAAAATCTTCGGTATGCAGTTGAGAATAAAATTAGAAATCGTGGACCCATCGTATATATTTTCTTACTTTGCAAAAAAAAATTATCTTAATACTTTGAATAAGTCCTACTCAGTTCTAAAGTAATTTATTTCAAGTATAGCACATTTGAAAGGAAATGTTATTTATGTTAAGTAAATAATCTGGCACCTGCATATATTAGGGCTTGTGCCTTGTATGATAAGGCGCCCTATGAGGTAATGTTAGACTTGCGATAATCTTACGCTAAGTCGGTTGGTATTGTTCACTTCCATCTTCAATGGAGTGTCTTGGGGGTTTGGTAAGATCACTTACGCAAGTCGGGATTGGGGATCTTCTTGTTTTATGACGATGATGTTGTTAAACTCATGGTGAGGAGGTTCTTGTAGAAAACACGAAGTATAAAAAATATATATATTCTTCTGAAGTTTTACATGCTGAAGATCAGATATGATTGTACAAGTCAATCTAATAACGATAGCTTGATCGCTTCTGCCAATGATGATGGCTACTTCTGTTCTCTCTACATGATAAAAGCTTAGGTAAAGAGATACAGGTCTTCTAATGACGATAGCTAACTCTGTTCTGCTTTGTTCTACATCTCTGTTACAAGTTATGAAGGAAGCAGAATAGTAGCTCGAACATATGAACATACTATCAGATGACATAGTACATACGAAGAACACACAATCAAATGAGACACGCTACAGATCACGTAGGCCGTTTGAATTATAGGTCGCGGTAGTTGTCTCAAGCAGGGAGCTTGGACTAAGGTTTATAAACAAATGAATGACTACAGGTGACGGCATGTTATCTTAGCTACATACTTACTGTATACGTCATTTTTAGCGTCTCTAGTCTGATCACATTCCTGCAAGCAATCTGGTTGATCTCTTTAGTTTTAGTCTTTTATATATATGGACTAACATTCCATATTTTTATTATGTAAACATTACATTAGCTCGGCCAGCTACAAAACCCCAACTACTGAACATTACTCAAACTTGACTTGCATTTGACTTATAGGAGTGTGATACAGACACTATGTGAATATATATATATATATATATATATATATATATATATATATATATATATATATATATATATAAGTAAATAAAAATTCATGGTGTACACAAATACAGATTCAAGTAATAAAATATTTAGACATAATATGCATATAATATTCGTAAATAATAGTGATCACGTGATATATACTGATACAGTTTTTCACTTCATCTCTTTAAGATACTTATGCTACAGAAAATACTAATGTACTCTGATAATTGCATAGAATGAAGATTAACATGATAAAAATCATATTTTAACTGATATAAAAAATTTTTCATATATGAATTGATAAAATTATTAATGTTTATGCTGATTGATTCGTTTATTTTATGCTAAATGTTATATATCTGATTCATTAATCAATATACTAACTCATATATAACTGCAGATACTGGTAAGATAAAAGGTAAACAGATTGATTATAGGCTACCTGATTTGTGTATACATATGTATTTTGGATTCATATAATTTCAAGATGATTAATATATGTGCACTTTAAATAGATTCCTATTGCGTACACGCAAAGATATATTTCGATCTGTTATTATGATCATTTATATATAGATTCCTAGTGCGTACACGCAAAAAATATATTTCGATTCTGTTATTTATGATCATTTATATATATAGGATACATGACCGAGGTTATACTACTTCACATTTAACTAGCTTTCGAACAACTTTTCGTCCATTACACAGTTCCAGACAACCACCTATAGCCAAATGAAACGGCCTATTTCACAGGGTTAAAACAAGGGGAAAATTTGCCTGGGCGGGTCCAACATTCTATATTGCGCTCATACTTATTCTCTGCATCCTAAGCTACACGATTACGTTCGCGATGAATAAATCATCCCAGCACGAGTCCTTCGCCAGCAAAGTAGAGTTGAATATCCTTCGGGTCGTAATTGTCGGAAGTATGTCCCCTTTGTAGTCGATTTCCGACAGTGGCTGGAGCGTTCCGCATGAAACGAGATTAACGACGAGATACGGTGTCGGTCGAAGAAGTCCATGATAGTGCTTATTCCTTTCACATTGTAGGCGATTGTTACTTGACTGTAGTCGTCCGCTGCGACGAACGATTTTTTGAAGTTGCGATGTGAAACTCTCGTACTGCAGGATACTGTAACCAGGTTCCATTAATCAGCCTGCAAGTGAAATTATACTTGTCACAAGGGCAAAGTAAATTCAGACGACATCCACAGGGGTACAGGGGAGAGAGCCATTTAGACCAGACTTAACCCACATGAATTCGCTGATATTTTGGAATTCAAAAGAGTCCGCTGTACAAACTTTTTTTATCCAATGGCCATTAACAATGAGTGAACCTATCCAGGTCTATGATGACTGTAAAAATATCCATAAATTATAAAAAATAAACAGATATCAATACGAATCCCAAAGAAAATTCTATATTACTGGTAGTAAGTTACTAGACAAAGAAGTGGAAAACGGAGCTATTTGTAAGATTGCCAGGCAACATAAGAGTCAAAGAGAAGATTAATCATGATTCTGTATTTCTCTATGCTAACTGAAATAAAGTTGTGATAAAATCTTGATCCTATGTGCCCCTAACAAAAGTTTCATATTCAATTTTTCTCGCGCGCATCCTCGAGGTTAATTTTTTTAAAAACTTTATTATAGGTAGGAGATGCAACGAAAAAACCCACTATGTAACTAATTTCTAAATAAACTTTGGGTTTTTTCAAGAAAATGTGACATTTTCCCATGAATGTTTTACTTGAATTGTAATAGGCTAATGTTGCAAGTAAATATTTCATATACATATCTTGATACTTCTAAATGTCTATGAGGTTCAGAAAAAATTAATTCATTTTGTTGTTATAGAAATTCTATTTGCTTATTTTGTTATTAAACTTTACTAAAGTTGCATTGCGCATACGGATAGACACGTCTGCCTTGCCCATGTGAAGTTTTCTCCAGTCAATCTGCTTTGCAAGCGCGAGATGAAGCCTGTGCAAGCAGATATTTGAGGTTAAAGGAATCAATGCTGATACGGCAATGATGACGTCGTCACTCGGCAGGAGATTGCTCTCAGCCAGCTAAAGAGTTACGTTACTTGCCGTAAAAATAAAATTACAACTTAGGATAAATTTTTTGTTTTTTAATACTCGACACATGAGAAGAATGTCTGAAAAAAAACAGTGCCAAAAAATTGAACAATATATTAGTTTCATGTTGGAAATCTGCGTGATTATGTTAAATTTAAATATTCCTTATTCAAACTAATGAAAAAGGTTTCCATACAAAATTCTATATATATTATTAGCCCTGTATAAGATTCATATAGGATTATTCCATAGATAAGATTTTCACTTCTAGACTTCCTGACTTTAAAAACTCTTTTATTTATTTTATTTTATTTATTATTATTATTACTTTATTTATTTTTTTTTTTTTTTTTTTTTCATTGACTACGAATATAAAATCACCGGGACAGACAATATGTCAGTAGGTTTTGATAGTGTTTGAACTTTAGCTTATTTGTCATTACTTAAGCGTTAAGTTAGAGTTCAAATCTTTACGCATATATATTTGGATATTTAATTAACTATGGTTACGTTTTGCTTATTGATTTTATCGTGATTCCTTTTTTATTATAATTTGTAACCCTTCCGACTTCTTACGGAGTGTATTATATTGACTCCACTTGTATCCTACTTATTTTATTTTTTATTTTTATTTATTTATATATATTTTTTTTTTATATATATTTGATAAATTAATGGTTGGCTTGAATATGTGGAAAAGTGCTCTAGCGGCGTACCGTATAAGGCTAACTTGCAGTATCAAGATATGAATGATAAAGGTATTTAAAACCGCGAGAACCGCTATAATCCAGTTCGGATCCAATATCACGAGTTGTAACTCGTAAGACATTGACACTTCCTATTTAATTATCCGTTATTCTACCAAACCGATTGACTCTGGGTGATAAAATATATTATTGGTTTTCTTAATGGAAAGGAATTCACACGAGTTAAGAAGATTATTGATTTACACCACCCGAGTCAGATTATTATTATGTGTTGAATTCCATGTTTACTGATTTAGCACTCATAAATATTCCTAACGCACTCAATTGCGGTGTTTGTTTTTAGTGCTATTAATTCTATATAACGTGTCAAGGGAACTATTAACACTAAGAAGTGTTTATTCCCTCTGTCAGACTCGTAATTCTGTTAATAATTCTACGTATATTCTTTCAAGGATTGATTTGGCACAGGATAGGCCCTTAAACTGACAGAGGTGTCTTAGTGTTGTCCCTTGTTTTCTGACACGTGTTACATTCAGTTATGTGCTTTTTATATCTGTAAGCATTGTAGGCCAGTAAAACAGTGATTTGGCTTTCTGTGACATAGTAGGGAAACCTGGATGACGGAATGCAACCAGTTTATGACGATTGGTATTAAAGAGATTATTACTACTACCTGGTCGTTAGAATCATCTGCTGTGTTCTTCGGGTTTTCCTCGTCACGGGCCTACATATAATACTACATTGATTACATAATTCTGATACACATACTTTCAAATATACTTTTGCTTAGGGTTTCTGCTCTAAGTGTTTATTGTTTTTGCTTAGCCGCTGACCCTGTTTCCGTTCGAAGTGTTTATTGTTTGGTGTTTATTGCTGCTGACTCTGTTTCCGTTCGAAGTGTTTATTGTTTGGGTTATGTCTGTTGACTCTTGCTTTGTCCAGTTTGTAACAGTTCTGCGCTCCAACCCAGATATTCAATGCTCGCGATCTCTTGGGTTAAGGAATTTTCTTGTTTAGATACGGTTTTAACAATAGGCACGGATGTTTCTATATCTTTTAGTCCAATTAATGGTTCTTTGCTGTTATGGTGCGGGATTGCGGGATAATGCGTCAGCTATGATATTTGCTTTCCCAGGTAGATATCTTATCTTGGCTCCAAAGACCTGAATGATCATTTGTCACCGAGTTCCTTTTGGACTGTGATTAAAGCCTTTGAAAAACTCGGTAAGTGACTTATGCTCAGTGAGGACTTTAACAGGATAGCCGTATATTATGAACTTGAAATGTACTAGTGAATTAAAGATACATTAGAAAACTACCCTTCCTTGCCTTATTACTGTATATTACTTTCAGAGGGCTTTAGTTTACACTTTGATAGCTATTTTTATTGAACAGAACTGTTTTTTACTCATATTTTTTTTGCTGAGTAGTATCCCTCTTTACCCCATTTGGTCTGAGTTCGTTCTTGTTAACAATCAAAAAATTCTGTTACAATAAAAAAAAATTCCTTATTTAATCAGGGGATTTTAAGTTAGGTGAGCTGCATTATTCCGCTTTTAAGATATCGCAACGCCTGTGATGCTTTTTAGACCATAATAAATCTACGCTCTTCTTCGTAAGATCTGTTAAAGGAGCTGTCATGATTGAAGAGTTACATATTTTTACATACGATTGGTAATATCCACTACGAGCGCCAAAGTGCTGTATCCCCCTTTTACGTTAATAGGTACCCGGAAGTTATGAATAGCCGACACCTTACCATGGACTACTTTAAGACCTTGACTAGGACACATAAAACTAGCATAAACATGTTCGGTTTTTTAAAAACTCACATTTAGATATTTTAACTCTGAGGATTATTTGTCCTTTGTCTCTGTAGCACTAGCTCTAGTTTATGTGAATGTACTTCTAAGGTATTAGAAAAGATTACAAGATCATCCATATAGGCATGTAGTTATCCCCTAAAAGTCTCCAAACACTATATTGTAATTGGGGGCGCAACGTAAGCCGGAGGCATACGTAAAAATTGATAATGTCCCCTGAGTGTGCTGAAAACGGTGTATGAGGTACAATCACTTAGGTAATGGTATCTGGTAAGCTAGCTTTAAGTAAAATCCAAGCTGGTGAAAATTTATTCTAACCTAACAGAGATAAGATGTCGTCGGTACATGGCACTGGAAACTATCGGGAGTCGTTTCCTTGTTTAAGCGACAGAAATCTATGCAGATACGCCAAGTCCGATCTTTATGGCTTGACGTTTGAGGGAAAAAATTATAAGGGCTATTTGATTTCCTAAATAGATCCTATTACTTATACATTTTTCAACTTCGTCATTTATCTCTATTTTGAAATTTCATTGAGAGTCTACACGAAGGTACGTATATAGCTTTATGTTTGTCCTTAGACCGTATTTTGTGTTAAATTACATCCGTTTTTTTTCCAGAGATCACTCGCTAGTGGGGAAAACTGCCTGGTATTCAGAGATAGAAAAAAAAATTTTTCTGCTGAATCACCTCTGCTTGAATGACTTTACGGATATTACTTTAGATAGATTATCAGAGAGATTCATCTACGACTGATTGGGCGTGATTAAAAATTAGCACAATAAAAGAAATGCGATATTTATATGTATAGGTTTTTGTGGATTACTATATTAACTTGTTGCTGCTAGTCAACCGTGTCTAGGGCTTTGTTCGTGGAAATCGTTATATTTCAGAGTGTCGGGAAGGATTAAAATTTCATTTCCCAGCAAAGTCTTTTTACACGCACTAAGACATTCGAGGGTGCATGCTTCTCGAGATTTTGCGTGCAAAGTGCGACTGCGGTTGTGGGAGAATTCTGTTGGGTCATTTGAACAATGTTACGATTTATGAGACAAATGTATAGTTCCTTTATATAAGTTATTATTTGATTAATTGTCTCTTTTTTGTTCAAACTGATTTTAATATGTTTGAAGGTTTATAGGATTTCCCTTTGATAAACACGCCTTATTTTGCAGGATGTAAGATAATATTTTGTATACCCCTAGATGGATCTTACAATTACACTAGATACAGATCAATGTTTTTTATAACTATAGAGGTATCTGTAAGCGCTCGCTTTATCCGGACTTCTCATTAGGGAAGTTCGAACAACAGACGGTGAGTCCGTAAATACAGGATATTACGTGTACTAAAGGAATAAACAAGATATTCTAATTTTTACGGCGCGTACAGTTGGGCTTAATCCACCAGTATTTATTATAACTTAATGTATTAAAATTACTAGAACCTGCTCTGATTACTTGATACTGTCGTGTGATGCATAGGGAAATTCCTTTTTAATTTTAAAAAGGTATTTGGGATGTATGATCCAACATCTCTTTTCCCCACTCTGCTAGAGTCGCTTATTGTGTGGAATTTGCTATGCTTTGAACACTTCGGCAGTTTTGACTGACCTTGACCGCTTGACTAGGTGACACAGTAATCGAGTTTGCTTGTTTGATTCTGAACGGGCTACTGTTTCTATTTCTTTTTGTAATAATTAGGATCCTTCTCTCTATTACCATCGGCAAACGTATTGTGTGTTTTTAGCATTATGTTGCTGGTTACGTATAAAGCAATGAATGACGAACTATTAGGAACTGAGCGATTACTATTAAGACAAGTTATCACTACTGCATTCAATATTAACTGTTTGTACTTCATTCTTTGCTAAATTTGAAATAGTGAGGGATCCTGGTCAGCGCATTTATCCTGATGAAAGTTTTTTACAGACATGTTATTCCTTGCAATCCAGCCAATATTTTAAAAGTTAAGTTGAGTCATTGAGGTTCGATATTTTATATAACTCAAAAAACTCAAGGCTAAAACTGCGATCGGGACTTGCAAAGGAGCATTTATTGTCATGACCCGAAATAGTGTTACCTCTAATTTATATAGATTTGTACGGGTGTTCCACTTGTTTTTTGTGTGCTTTCTAATCACTAGCAGTGCTTAACGACACTATCCATGCATCTGTATAAATACAGACGTCCACTGCGTAAACGCATATTCACTGTTTAATATAATTTGTTACGTAAGGGATTAATAATCACCCAAAATGATAAAATTAACACAATATATGATTATGATATTTCAGTAGAACTTCTGGAAACAGACACTCAAAGATAAAAACTCGCAGTAGCGAAATCTCAATGATGTAGATAATTTCTGTAAAAAAGTAAGATTAAGAATGTCTCGTAACTTCAGCCACAGGAATAACGAAATTCGACCTGCAAAGGAAACACTCAAAGTTACTCCAAATGAATAAAAAATTGTACTTAGCTTGCTTTTTGTGGGAAGTCACTGTGTTCCGATAACGACACACGGCCTTGGTCCTCCTTCTCTATTTAGCGTGATGACCTGGTTTGGCTTCAGTTTCCCCGTGCGCGTTGTTTCGATGATTCGAGCCCTTGAAAGATCCGATGCTGCAGACGCGTTCGATTTGTTTCTTTGAAGTGCCGGAAACGCTCACTAACGATGTTTTCTTGAATGATTCTAATGAGAGACGAAGCTTGCGTTGCCGTAGGAAAAAGGACATGTCGGGTTTGTTTCTTGAAGTTATTCACTAAACGATGATACTAAGTTGCTTGAAGAATCTCTTGCTTTCGTCGTCGTTAAAGAGTTCTTGTTGTTTTCTGAAGTCGCTCACTAAACGATGATAATAAGTTGCTTGAAGAATCTGCTGCTTTCGTCGTCGTTGAAGAGTTCTTATATGATACTTCATTATTCTGATTTTTCTTCGGAGAAGTTGTAGAGTTCTTCTGGTCCACTGCCACCAATATTAGGGCTTGTGCCTTGTATGATAAGGCACCCTATGAGGTAATGTTAGACTTGCGATAATCTTACGCTAAGTCGGTTGGTATTGCACTTCCATCTTCAATGGAGTGTATGGGTTGTGTAGATCACTTACGAAGTCGGGATTATCTTCTTGTTTATGACGATGATGTGTTAAACTCATGGTGAGGAGGTTCTTGTAGAAAACACGAAGATAAAAAATATATATATTTCTTCTGAAGTTTTACATGCTGAAGATCAGATATGATTGTACAAGTCATCTAATAACGATAGCTTGATCGCTTCTGCCAATGATGATGGCACTTCTGTTCTCTCTACATGATAAAACTTAGGTAAGAGATACAGGTCTTCTAATGACGATAGCTAACTCTGTTCTGCTTTGTTCTACATCTCTGTTACAAGTTATGAAGGAAGCAGATAGTAGCTCGAACATATGAACATACTATCAGATGACATAGTTTTTTACATACGAAACACACAATCAAATGAGACACGCTACAGATCACGTAGGCCGTTTGAATTATAGGTCGCGGTAGTTGTCTCAAGCAGGGAGCTTGGACTAAGGTTTATAAACAAATGAATGACTACAGGTGATGGCATGTTATCTTAGCCTACATACTTATTGTATACGTCATTTTTAGCGTCTCTAGTCTGATCACATTCCTGCAAGCAATCTGGTTGACCTCTTTAGTTTTAGTCTTTTATATATATGGACTAACATTCCATATTTTTATTATGTAAACACTTACACATATGGCAATATTTCCATAACGAACAATGAATTAAGAAACTACGCCAATTCTTCGTTGGCCGTCTGTACACTCGACAAGAAAACTGAAGATACAGTTTCATTAGCTTTCGTTCATCCAATTTCCCATTTGTTCTTACTGAAAAGACACAATATCGCTAAATTTACTCTAGAATATGAAAAATATACTGCAAATTATATCATATATGTTACAACTGCAAACAAAACCGTTCAGATACTTAAAAACACAATATATGTCCGAAGTAACTGGAATTTCTCAGATGGATTCGTTCATAGAGATCTGGTAGATAGAATGTGAATTTCTGATTTTAGTACTATGTATCACGACGACAATATTTACTCGTTTTGCTTCATGAACGGGGATATATTGCATCATCGTAAGTGGTGAATGCAATTATTTTAGTTTCCTACAAACTTATGTTTGTATTCCAAAGCGATTAAAGTTAGCTGACGTCAATGGCACTCAATGTTGTTCGACGGCTAAGGTAAGTTGAGCAAATCTAGTTGCATCCGCAAGAGCGTTTTCTATGATGTGAGGAGGAGCCCCTAAAACTTTGGAGCGGGAAAGCGCAAGTCAATGGGATACTGGCTAATGTAACGGATTTCACACTTTGATTACTTTGACGCTGACATGGATCGAATGCTAGTTGCTGTTTACAAGCTACTGTCTTTAAACATAAATCTTAATCAAGGTTTAAGTAGCATGTCAGCTCAAAGATTTTCGGCTATATGCTCCCATTACAAAGCAGTTCGTAGTAGCCTACAGCCCTACCTTTGCACAGATGCATTCTTTGTTTGCCGAGGCTGAAAGATCTCCCACGATATAAAACTTTAATTGCCTGTGCAATACATATTGAGTTATTTGTGGTATAATAAATATTTTTACTTTTCAAAATGTAAAGACTATATCAAGAGAGCAAGAATGACCGCACCGTGTCTAAAATTTTCCACGTCTTTTACAATCTTTGAACGCTACGGCAACTGTTGAATGTAATCAAGATTAGGTATGAATCCTTTAGAGAATTAACTTGAATATTATGATCCTTCAAATTTTATCTAACATAGTGCAGCACGATCTTGGCAGTCATATCATATCGCGCAAGCATAGGTCTATCGATAGAGATACTTAATTCATTATTATTTTCCTCTGCCTTTCCCCTGTCACAAGTCTGTCACCTGTTACTATAATTCTCTCTCTCTCTCTCATCTCTCTCTCTCTCTCTCTCATCGCTCTCTCTCTCTCTCAAAGAAAATATAATGAAATTAAGCAGTTATAAATATGCCTATGCTTTCACTGAGCAGATTTTCTCCTCCCTGCTCTCTCTCTCTCTCTCCTCTCTCATCTCTCTCTCTCTCTCTCTCTCTCTCTCTCTCTCTCTCTCTCCACTTTTAAAACACATTTGAAAAAATATTATCACTCAATCTCTCAAAGTAAATATAATGAATTATCTCTATAGATAGGCCTATGCTCTCTCTCTCTCTCTCTCTCTCTCTCTCTCTCTCTCTCTCTCTCTCTCACTTTTGAAACATTTGAAAAAATATTATCACTTAATCTCTGTAAGTAAATATAATGAATTAAGTATCTCTGTGATAGGCCTATTGCTGCGCGCTCTCTCTCTATTGTCATAATATTTCATTCTTTACTGTATTGTGCCTCACGATTTCACAAGTACTGCCCAAATTTTACCCTTTCTCTCACTGTTTAAGATCCGTCTTTAATTACGTATGAATTTTACGTCATTTTAATGTCAAACATTACTTAAAAATAAGGTTTCACAGTAGGTTTTAAAAAAGGATGATCGATATTCTACCCTGAACTGATGTTACCAAACCAACATTAACGAATAATATAGAGCCTGTTTCTACATTCAAGTATAAATGATTATAGGACCTCAACAGAATCTTTATGGTGTAAAGTTGATGGAAATCTAGAAAGCAACAAACGCTATGATTTTGAAGCTCCGCCCCCCTTTCAAGAGTTGCCAGGTGTAGCATTATTGAACAATATATGTCCCGAAGATTTTAAAAAAACTGTATCTTAACTTCCCTTGCTGAGTGTACATTGATGCTCAAATCTCATGCGACATGACTCCATGGGATTTCGTTCAAAATTCACTAACTGGCAACCAATCATGCTCCATATTGATCTATTATTTCAATGCGAAAACGCGATTATTGCATACAATAATGCCATATAATATGTTTCATAAGAGTGAAATCCTGTCATTTATTTCAAAACTGTAAGAAGATGTCACGTGTAGCCAAATCTCAGAAAAACTCTTACGAAATATTTTCAAAAACTTTCGTCATCAAACTTCAGTTCAAATGTTAAATAAAAAATGAAACAAAAATGCCATAACATTAATAATTCAATTACAATGCAAGCATAAAATTTGAAATAGTCCTATTTGATTGCTTTTATTTTAAACCTCAGCGCTGAAAAAAATAAAATATGTATATACAAAAGCAGAATGCTCCCCACCAATATCAACGAGTGAGGGAGCATGTGTGACGTATCATTAGTGTCGGTGCAACAACAACACCCGGTGTAACATGAGTAGGTCTACAATGAGTAGCGACATGAAATTATCTTGAAAAAAACATTACTTTATATGTGTTAGAGGAATATTTGGATTTTCATACATGATTATTTGTTATATTTTCTTAAATATTTCAAAAATGATGGCATACTAGCAAATATTCGCCTATGCAATTATTCTATTGTCAAAGCCAAGATATTATTCCTAGGCCTAGTAGTTAGATTTCTTTACTTTTCACTTAACATTCACATCTCTCTATTAACAATTCTGGCCAGAAAGCAAATGAGGTTATCTACACATTCTTGCACTTCAAGTTACCTCATGAAAGAAATAATTATACACCAAAAGGGAGCAGAAAGGACTTTTAAGAAAATAATATTTTTAAACCAGTTGAAAAACAAGCGCTCCATACGCCTTGATATTAATACTTATATTTCGATTAATAGCCTTCTTCTACATATACCAAAATCATCATCATCTTTTATTCCTCAAAACAAGTATCTCTCACAATTAAAAACATTAGCTATAGATTACATCTCAGAAGGCTTAGATTATTTTTCTAGGCCTATAAATCATTTTGCAACATACAGGCAGCTTAAACACAGCCTGAAACTTCGACATTCAAAGAAAAGTGGTTGTAATTTATATTCCTATTGTATTCCTCAAAGAACAGGTAATCTCTACGAATAAATTCATCAGTAACAGATTACATCTCAGAAGGCTGAGATTATTTTTTTAGGCCTATAAAATATTTTGCAACCTACAGGCAGCTTAAACAGCCGAAAAACTCAACATTCAAAGAAACTTGTTTTAATTCATATTCCTACTTTGAAATTCTTGTTATGACCTGCTGAGCTTATTAGGTCTACTGTTATAATGCTGCAGACGTGGTTATGTTGACAGTCCGAGGAGCATGTTAAGTGTGCATTCATTGCTGGCACCGCTAGCCTTATCACACCGCAATTTGAACTGAACAACGTAAAAAAAAAAACAAAAAATAAATCAGTTCAAATCACATAGATTACGAATTATACCAATGCATCAAAGGATTCATATCCGTTTAACCATAAGGAAATAGGGCTAGCTGTGAATTCGCAAACTTTTCGAATGTATGACATACGAAAAAAATAAAAGTTGAGCACTATACTTGGGCAACGTCACGTCGATTCTGAGAATCTGGACGATACAGATTTGAGCACCACTGTATATGCAAATATATATATATATATATATATATATATATATATATATATATATATATAATATATATATATATATATATATATATATATCAAACACAGTAATCTCTTGCAGGCTCCTGGAATAAGAGAGAAGCTCTTCCCTTGTTTCCAAGAAAATTTGTTCGGCAAATTTATTATTTCCATCTTTTCCAGACAGCAATTTACAGCAGCATTTCAATTGCACTTCCTGAGGTCTGATTCATTAGGTTTGGGTCATAATGACTTTCGTTCCCTTTTGTTCCAATGACAACGAAGCACCGGGAAGCCACAAATCAATTATATGTTTCGAAAGAAATATATTTTTGGAACGCCGATTTCAAATTGTCAAAAATTGAAAGAGAGAGTTTCAGCAATGTGCAACTAAAGGATTTCCTTACTGAAGCAATACATTTCATTCTCATTAGCATAATCACGCAGCCTTGCTGTTACTAAGCAAATCAATTCTCTGGTGAATCATAGCCTTCACGACGTAATAGTGCAATATAAACACTACCACACACACCCACAGACAAAGAGACATGCTAACTAATAAGAAATAGATTGATATGTTTTAAAATGAGTATTTCAGACGATTTACCTGAAATATATACATGTTAATAATGAATTTCTGTAACTAATCTGTTTAGAAAATACACTACTTTTGCTCACGAATATGTAAATGACCACAGATCCAGGTGAACATGACGGTGATAATGTTATTGTCCTACTGGAAGCTGAATGAATGAAATGAAAAATGAATGAAATCACGAATTGTTACTAGTTCAGTAATCCTGAAACCAAAGAGGTTATGGTGAAATAACTGCAGAAATGATCTCAGTCTACAATTAAATGGCACCTTGCATGCTAACTAGATTATTTCACAAAATACGAAATGAGGTGACAAAGCTTGACGATTGTGACTTCAGTCACAGCCAAGGACAGGAGAGAGAGAGCTGACCTGACTGGATGTGGTCAATGAAGAGACAATACCCTTATGTTGGTCGTGATGAAATGATTCAATGAGTATTTGTGGAGGGCATAAATATATCTACTTATTTTTGTCTGTAATTCTATTAGCTCACCTCTTTTATGACTGTGTGTGCGCGTGATAATTCCTTATCTTTCTTCTCGTATCGTTGTTCTGTAATCTGGAATCCCTTGCTATTCGCCTCTGAAAATAAAATGAGAGAACGAATAAGAGTATGAGATGAAGAAAACTTATCATTAAAATAGTTCAAACATGAATGAGTTGTAATAGCAACCGTAAACTTGAATACCTGTTTTCGATAGTCTTAGATTAAATCATTTCGTGCAAACATCCTAGACCAAATGGCCAAAATCAAAGCCTAAAACTTACTTATGGATTACTCCCCTTTCACAAAGACCGTGTAATCGAAAATGATGGAACGGAGATCACGTCCTCTGATGGATATTATTAGGCCTACAGTCGTAGAAACTGCGAGTTTTCTTACATAGTCAAATGGCCGTGGCAGTTGAGGCTTAGGCTTCTGAGATGATTTTCTTAAAAGATGGTGCTCAATGGATGGTTAGCTTCGGAGGAAGCGTTACGATAACAATTAATAAAAAAAATGAACACCATCATAGGACACGTATGTGGCGGTTGTAATACCCACCACATTCCACACTAAACTCTGCCAAGTTACCGTGTCGTCCGTGCAGCTTCTCCTTTATTTTCACGATTCGGGGGGATGTTCTTACTGCTTCCGTTTTCCCTCATTCGAAAAAGATTGGCTCATTTACAAACAGAAAGCGCAAAGCTAACGGTAACAGTATGAATGGAATACTTTCAGGGAATTGCACAGGGAGTAAATAACCTATCAATCATTAATATTTCTCTAACATGTCCAGTAGCAGTTTCTTACATTTTGAAGTTTCAAAATACGAAAGTTCGAGTGAAGTAAAGTTGTAAAAGAAAACTTCTATGACAAATAACAAATGGAGTATGCAGGATGTAACATGAAAATAGTGTGTCGTGCTCTTCCCTATATGTAGTACTAGTTTTTTTTTTTCTTTCTTTCTTACTTTCTTTTTACTTTTTCCCTCTTTTATGCCAAATGCTAACGAACCTTAATAACTTGCAACGTTGCCTTGTCTAATTAGAATCTGAAATAACGATTTCAATTTATAACAAAATAATTACGCTATCGTGGCTCACGTTATTACAAGCAACATTTCACCCAATTATACTTTTGAAGTGAAGAAACATAACGGTCCATTCTGTCTCCTGCTACGGGCTGTTCATTGAAGCGAGCCACGGTTGAATGTGTGTGGATCAAATTAATTTAATATTAAACTAACTAGAATTCTCTATACTTCACATCAATGATCCGAAAATCTGCTTTCCACAGTTGTTTTTTATTTTTTTAATACGAAGAGATAGGTAACGATTTTTAATCCCATAACAGAAATACTGAATACAAAGGCTACACGCTTTATAGAGAGAGACGAAATTTCGTTTGACTCGGAAAACAAACTGAATACATACATTTTACTGAATACGAATATTTCCATGACTAAAGATCATTTTCTGATCAGAAATACATGTTCACCATAATACTAAGAGGACATCTGTAGCCTAGACCGAAGTGGATATATACAACATGACGGCCCGTGTTTGGTAGCTATGCCACCGTTATTCCAATACTGTCGGTGGCCCCAAGTCATAACCGATTTATAAGAATGAAAATGACAACTATGAAAGACAGATTTAAAAATTGAATCACACTCACCAACAGATATATCGATTTCAGGAGAACGAGCTCTGGCTTCACAACTAGGCCTAGGCTGTTTGGTGCAGGGTTTTGTCGTCGTGGCTGACCCGGTACTATATTCTCGAAGTGCCATTTTATCCCTCCATTTTGTCACACACATGGCATCTTTCCCTCTAAGGGTCATTATATCGTCGACGAAAGATTGGACGGTTGCAATCTGACCGCAGAATTATTGTCCAAACTGACTCCGTAACGTCTATCTCTGTTTTTTCCATCTGTCCATCCGCCTCTGTGGTTTTGTATGGTAACACTGCGTCCCGGGCTTTAGATAGTTACGCAATGTGTAAGTTTTAGGTAAATAAAAGGATATCTGGGAGTACATTTGCAACTGAAAAGTGTTTTTAATAATTTACTATATGCGAATTACACCGTTAATATTCGAAATAGGATATTATTTTTAATCGTTGAATGTAAGCTGAATGTAACTATCTAAAGCCCGAGACGCAATGTTACCATACAAAAAACACACAGACGGATGGACAGATGGAAAAAAAACAGAGTATAGTAAACCAATCCAATTTAGACTACGCAGGATCAAATGAGTTTACATCAAACAATTCGATCTTACGCCAAAAATAAAATTTCTCATGTGAATGTAAAATATTTTATACAAAATACATAAAAAAAACAAAGCAAACATTAATCTACAACATATTTTTTTTTTTATGGTGATTGGATCTAACCTAAAACTACCTTTGACACCACACTTGGCGAGACTGAGACTGAGAGTCATGCACATTGCACAAGTGACCATACCACCGGGTAACATTATACTGCGCTGCTGATAGTGCTTGAAAAACGCACAAGTGAGTGACTACAACCATACTCGTGTCGATTTTCTGTCCTGAATACCTCTGTGAACCACGCTTTACTCGATACAACGGTAAGAGCAACACTTAAACTGTTTTGTTTCCCCTTAAATAGCGTCTCGTTTTCATCTCGGAATAATCATAATCTTTGATGTTGCCATCATGTTGGCATTGGGAACAACGTCAGAAAGTTTGTTCTTTGCAGAATTAATAGACTGATATCGGTCACTATTAGAGGTCATAAGTAACCGTAAGTCTAAATACATATGTAAATGGTTCTTATGTACTCAATTTGGTGTTTAAAACTTATCGCTTCTCTTACCTTTAAGAATCGCCTGTATGTTGAACGTCTTTGCCAGCAGTGTGAAGCTCTCTCTCTCTCTCTCTCTCTCTCTCTCTGCCCAATATCTGTCATTCCCGATTCATAACATCTCTCTCTCTCTCTCTCTTTCACTTAGCTTTCCCTTATCCCTCCATCAAATGGACATATAACGGCCCATCGCCTTCATAGGCCTAACTTCACGGGCGTGGGTGATTAGATTAAATATTGGTGAGGATCTCCCTTCTTCTGACTCTGTCTAATGTTAAACCCATAAAATATAAAGATATTGGAAAGGAAATTGGGGCTCCTGGTGGTTCTTATGACTACCCGGACAGAAACGATTAAGTTTTATTGGTACTCAAATTCAATAATATTGGGTAACCCTATGTCATAAACCGCCGTTAGCCGCACTATTGAGATTTCTTTCTATGCGAAGATCCTGTATTCCTAATAATACATTTTGTTTTGCCCAATGTAAATAAAGTTGATTAAGCTCCTCCACTTTATAAATAGTATGCAACAGATTTTGATAAGAACTTTGGTGGATTTTAAATAGTTATTTTTATACACGGGTGGTCACGTACGTAATGCTGTTCTCTTAAAAACTGGACACTGCTCAAAAATAAAATACGCTTTTACATGTGGCCTCGTTTGGAATTTTGAGTAATCAAATAATGATGTTCATATGGCAAATTCATTCCCGTGAACAAAATTTGTTCGTAAAGGTAATAATTATAGATTATGTGTATATCCGCCTTTGCCAGGATTCGAATCTATGACTTTGGTTTGATACAGAGAGTTGTTGTTGTTTTGTTATTATTGATTTATTATTATTATTATTATTATTATTATCATTATTATAGTAGTAGTAGTAGTAGTAGTAGTAGTAGTAGTAGTAGAAGTGGTGGTAGTAGTAATAGTTCTGACGGTAATCATAGTCTCACCATTATCATATCTTTATAGTAAATATTCCGGAGCTAGTTGTAAAACCTTGAAAAAATCGGAGCAATGCATCATCGGAAGATCTGAATAATCATGAATGATTAAGAATGCATAACTGATACGAAAATAGTGAATCCTTTGATTAACAACATGTTTTAATCATGCTTTTAATCAAAAATAACAGTAATGATGAAAAGATGTAAAAATAATAAAAATTGCACCCGTAATAATTAATTTGGTAATAAACTTAAAACAAGTAGATACTACACTGATGATTTTTATAAACCTGTCTACAGTAAATAAAGAGGCAGCCTGACCTTGCAGTAAACCGTGGTCGTTTCATTATTGCTCGTATAATTCCCAACTCAGGTAAATTTATCCACTATCGAGGATTCCATATTTTCGGAACTTTTCGTACTCGACATTACATCACTCTTAACTAGATCTCATACTTTCACTAACACTAAAACTAAGCGGCATTTTTATTCTCAACCCAAAGGCAGAAAGGTTATCTGCTGTCCTACGCAAAAAATAAATCAAACTCTGTGACTTACCATCCTCTTTTATATCTTGGGTGCCTCGAATCGTCGAGTTGAATTGACTTGAATATAGAATTTAGGCCAAAGGCCGAGCACTGGGACCTATGAAATGGATTTTTTGACAGTAAAAGGTTTGAAAGGTGTAACAGGAGGAAAACCTCGACGCAGTTGCACTATGAATCAAGTGTTAGGAGAGGGTGGAAAGTAAGATGGAAGAAAGAGAATATGAAAGGAGGTACAGTAAGAGAAACGAAAGTGGTTGCAGCTAGGGGCCGAAGGCACGCTGCAAAGAGCCTTTAGTAATGCCTACAGTGCACCGTATGAGGTCTACTGACGGCATTACCCCCCAACGGGAAGGGGGTGTAGCCTCGAGTCTGCTCAACTTTTCTTCGGGTTTTTCGAACCCAAACGCCTCATCCTTGGAGATTCTCATCTCTCAGTTCTGAGGCAAGAAAAAAAACAAAATAAAATTTCATTATATATCTCCATGAGTGAGAAATGACAGCGTATGACCTAATTTGGTGCTTTTTTAATTAACAGAAAACTCTTAATCTGACGTTTATTAATATTATTATACATGAAATCCTTTTGGGACTGCGGGACACAGAAAACTGTATAAATAATGAGAGAGAGAGAGAGAGAGAGAGAGAGAGAGAGAGAGAGAGAGAAAGTTCAAACTCTTCATTGCAAGAAAAAATCACATTATATCTTCAATCTTGGCACGAGATCAGCAACATTCATAATCCATCTTTTCGAGAAAGCATTAATACAAGAAGAAGGAAGGAAGGAAGGACTCTACAACCTTCCGCCTGTTCTCCAGGGTCACATGTCTTGAAGGATCCTCTTGAAATGACAGACTAAAGGGCGGAGTAAAACATTCCTTGGAATGATATTTGATTTCTCTTGCATGAGATCAAGAGTCCTTCAGGATATCCCTCTGACCATTTGATTCCTTCTGGATTCCTTGAGAGACGCTCTTGATTGTTATCTTCGCAATGTTGTACCTTCGAGTCGTTCGTCGTCGTATTAGATAGATTAGGAAGAGAGCTGCAGGGAAAGGGGGAGAGAGAGAGAGAGAGAGAGAGAGAGAGAGAGAGAGGAGAGAGAGAGAGAGAGACTGATTTGGCATTATTCTTTTTCTTCTCGCCACAACTTGAACATTATTGTTATGTTGATGATGATTGAAAACGGAGAAAACAAATGATATATATATATATTATATATATATATATATATATATATATATATATATAGTATATATATATATAGATATATATATATATATATATATATAAAATATATATATATATATATATATATATATATATATATATATATATATATATATATATATATATATATATACTATATATATATATATATAGTATACATTAACAGGCTCTGCCTGGGAAAACTCTGAATGACAAACTAATAAATTCTCTCTCTCTCTCTCTCTCTCTCTCTCTCTCTCTCTCTCATTCTGTTAAGATAGTTCTTCAGTTACATTGACCCAGCTTTTTTGACAATTATATTTCTTATCAGGGCTGAACTTGGATGTAAAGGGCATCGAGAATGTCTCTATTTATCCAAGTGACCTTGAAAACTATGGATTAGACTCTAATACTTGTCATTTTTACATTTTATTTTTCTTCCCCTCTCATTTGCCCAGCACCCTGCCCTTCCAATCGGGGGCTGAACTTGGAATGAAAGGGCATCAGGAGAGTCACTATTCATCTCAGTTACCTTGAAAACTATAGATTAGACACTAATATATGTAATTTTCGGTTATGTTTACGTGTCACCACCCCATTCCCACCCTCTTTCACCGTACTGGCAGCTGAACGTTGGACTTGAAGGGCATCAGTAGTGGTCATACTGATGTTAGCGACCTCTAAAACTATGGATTAGGTACCAATATCTGTCATTTCCGGTTATTTTTACCATGTCACCCCTCTCACCAACTCTTTCCTATTGGGAGCTAAACTTTGGACTTTGAAGGTCATCAGGAGAGTCACTTTTCATCTCATTTTCATCAAAACTATTTATTAGACACTATCTGTCATGTGCAGTTATTTTACTTTCCAACCACCCCCTTCCCCTACCCCCTGCCCCCTTTGGTGCCAGTGATGTCTTACCCCCACAGTATTCTTTTCCAGATAGTAAGTCATATGTATACCAAGTTGGCTGTGAAATTCCTCATGCGTTTCAAAGTGTATGTGGCACACACACATACATACAAGCATACATACATCCATTGTTATATATCAGATAAACGTATATGTGTGTGTGTGTGTGGGTTAATAGTGAAGTTTATAAACGGAATCTTGTCACTGCAGAGTGAATGTAACAGTTAAACAAAGTTTAATAATTCCAACAACTCTGCGCACAGGAGAGCAAAAGCGCCGGTGACCATTTTGCTTATTCGGTCAGATAGAATAAACATGAGATATAAATGGTTTCCCTTTGAAAGATTTCCACTGAACAAGTGCCGTAATAATATAAGCTTTTCTCTGTTGAACAAAATGAGAATGCTTACTACTCTCTCTCTCTCTCTCTCTCTCTCTCTCTCTCTCTCTCTCTCTCTCTCTCTCTTGCCAGCTCGGTCTGTCTGTCATCTTGTC
>NC_061105.1:49519066-49524066 GCF_015104395.2 Macrobrachium nipponense | reverse complement strand
CCAGAAACCTTTACACTTCCTGGATTCTTTGCCTCTGCCTCTGTTCTACCATGGAAGGGAATGGTCTGGTATTCACGGGCTTAAAAATACCTTTCCTGGAATTTATCTGTAGAGTGTGTGTGTGAGACAGAGAGAGAGAGAGAGAGAGAGAGAGACGAGAGAGAGAGGGAGAGAGAGAGAGAGAGAGAGCAGAGTACCGTACAGAGAAATTACCTTTAACAGAAGCCTAACAATTTAACAACCAAACTCTGTAGGCAAATTCGTCAGCAAAAATCATCAGATGGGAGGAGTTTAAATGAGGCTGTTGGGTTATTAAACCTCCATTAGTCCATTTTTCCTTCATAAAAGTTGATTTTGGAGTTCGGAAATTGTGATGATTCCTTTTCCCAGGATTTCCTGGGAGCGCTGAAGCTTGCCAAGCGCCTGTATTTCATTTCATCATCATCATTAATGTTATTATTATTATCATCATCATTACCATGTGTGATGAAAGTAATAAAACAAAAAAAAATTGGAAACACCCGGAAAAGGATCATTAAAAACAGCGACCCGACCGTCGAGATTAACTCGGAAAGAGGAAATATATGATGTTAATGAAGATGATGGTGGTGATGTCATCTTAGTCTTCAAATCTCTTCTCATATAACTGTGAAAAGGTATATTGTTTTGCCCCCAACATTAAGATTCGGGTCCTAAGTCAGAAGGAACGCTGAAGATTAACACGTTTTTACCTCTGCTGAAGGACACCTTCAGAAGAAACACTACTTTACACACATCTGTCCCTGATTATTACCTAACTGAAGTTTTTCTCATAAATACGCCTACAGTAGCTCATAAGGTTTCAATGAATGGGAATGGGTGTGTCAAAGTAGGTAGAAAAAACAAGCAGAGAGGATTGAAAAAACTTATTGACTGCTACCAACAGTTATCCAACTGTCAGGGAGCTTTAGCCCTTTTAATGATTTTCTGTAACAGTCCGTGAAATTCAGTGCTATAATCTTATATGAACTAGAATATTTGTAAATTTTAAACAAATATTTAGTAATTAAATGGAAAGGCATAGCCTCTCAATGTCTGTCTACACGCACGAGTATTTTCACGTTACTTTTCAGAAGGTCCGAATGAGGGAGATATTGAAGGCAAACAGAATCTAACTTGCGTCCGGAACTTCATCACATATACCGTATATAACTAACTTCTTGTCTTAAATGAAGCAACAAACTTCCCACTTAGAGATTTTACCAAAAACCAAATACAATAATTTCCCGTCCAGTTCAGAGGAGACGCTTCAACTTGATCATTCATTTCATCCTCAAAATGAAGGATATTGCATCTAATCAATAGGGTGGGGGGTTGGCGGGGGGCGGGGGCGGGAATCCCTTGCAACAGAATTCGAGAGGAAATGTCACAATGATTTTGAATAATTGTCCCTCTGAGAACTTCAAATTGACTGGAAACTCACTGTTGTTGTCACTGGAATATCATGTGCGTTTTGTCATCACTTCTTGAATATGGTTTGTGGGCGATTTATCAAATCATATTTGACGATGGAACCTTTTTAAAATATTTGATAAGGGAAATTGTTATTTAGGTTAAGGACATCATTGGCTTACGGTTAGGATAAAAGAGTAACTTTATGTATCTAGTTGGTTAGGAATACATACAGTTTATTTAAGTCTAAGGAATAATTAGAGTCTATTCAAGTCTATAGAATAATTAGAGTCTATTTAAGTCTAAGGAATACATATCTTTTTTTTTAAGTATAATGGAATACAAGTACAGTTTATTAAAGTCTAAGGAAATACATAGAGTATTTAAGTCTAAGGAATGCATAGAGTAGCTAAGGACTATAGCTTATTAAAGTCAAGAATTTACATGAGTTTATTAAGTCTAAGGAATACATATAGTTTATTTAAGTCCAAGGAATACATAGTACAGTTTACTTAAGTCTAATGTATACGTAGAGTTTACTTAAGCCTAAGGAATGCATAGAGTTTATTTAAGTCTAAAAATACATATAGTTTATTTAAGTCTAAGGAATACATAGTACAGATTATTTAAGTCTAATGTACCTCAACATTAACAAATGCTCATTATCGAGGAGCAATTAACAACATTTTGATTGTGATAAGTGCTAGAGTTGAGTGACGCATAATTATGTTCAATGGGCCAATTATTTCTTAATATCTTTTGGGTTTGAAATCAATAAATGCTAATAAACGATAAACAAAAAATTCGATGGTGCTTTAAGTGGGTGTTCAAAGTTATCGAGTAGCTTGTGAAACTTGGTGCGGCTGTCTTCCCTACCTTCCCGACCCCATAACTATCCCACCCGGATAAACAGGTTTGCGGGAGGAGGGTCGATATCTCCCCTACATGCGTCCGCCCCATCCGGGGCGGACAAGCTTATTGCAGGGGGTGTGTAGCTGTCTCATGTCTCCCTTACTGGTCACCCGGGGAAGGACAACAAGATAAACTCGGATATATTATCATAGATTGATATTCACAAGACGACAACAATGAGTGAATATTTTGTAAAAATAAAAAAATGAGTTACAAAAATGAAATCAGTACTAATGCTTATGCATTAAAAGGCAAAACCCAATTTATTTAATCATATGTGTTGATAATTACTATGATAATCTTCCTGAACTTTAGTTCTATTTGTGCAAAATTCACAAACAAAATGCGTCCTTTTAACGACTATTTTTACCGTCTCGTTACAATGGAATGGAGTGAAATGTAAAACTTTAGGCCAAAAGCCAAACACTGGGACCTGAGAGGTCATTCAGGACCAAAAGGGAAAACTGAGAGTAAAAAACGGTTCGAAAGGTGTGTAACAGGAGGAAAAACCAGGCAGTTGCCCTTTGAACAATTATTAGGAATTGAATTAAACTGAATATGGAATTTAGGCCAAAGACCAAGCATTGGGACCTACGAGGTCATTCAATGCTGAAACGGAAATTGACAGTAAAATGGTTGATCGGTTAATAGGAGGAAACCCTCAAAGCAGTTGCACTATGGAGCAATTGTTAGGAGAGGGTGAAAGGTAAGATGGAAGAAAGAGAGAATAGAAAGGCAGGTACAGTAAAAAGGAACGAAAGGGGTTGCAGCTAGAACCGAAGGCACGCTGTAAACGACCTTAAGTAATGCCTACAGTGTAACGCACATGAGGTGCATTGACGGCACTAGCCCTCTTACGGTGAACAATTGTTAAGTGAGGCTAGAAAGTAAGATGGAAGAAAGGGAACAACTGCATCAAGGGAATGAAAGGGGTTTCAGCTAAAGGCCTATGGGACACCGCAATGTCGTCATCGCACCTCACCGACCAGCCGCACCCCCCCCACCCCACCCCCGTCCACACACAACCCCAGGGAACCGTCTCGTTCCAGAATAGGCTTGAATAGTATATGAGTGCACTCATCGCATAACAAGTTAGGTTACGCTGGGGAGTCGTTAGCAGCTGTATAATCAAGAATACTGGTTCAGCTCAACCACAATGATTGAATAGTTATAATACATCTGAATCATCAAAGAGTGCTAGAACTCAATTTATATATGTATATATATATATATATATATATATATATATATATATATATATATATATATATATATATCTCTTTAAATATAATCGAATACCTACCAGTTATCACTGTTATGTATATACTATGTAGTACTGCAATGGCACTGAGGGTCATTAGAATAATTGCTTTACAATGTTGACGAGAGCTTAAATTTCTCAAAATCTTTTGCTGATTACATATAAATATCCCTCGCCTCTGCCCGAACGGCATCTCAAAAATGTCATCGGCCCCGTTCAGTAAACTGAAGTTTGTGTATTTGTCTCATCATCACCGCCCAGAACTAATAATAATAATAATAATAATAATAATAATAATAATAATAATAATAATAATAATAATAAACCTTCGATCTCAGCACGATCTTTAGAAGGTGCCTTGCCAAGTAACCTATCAGATTACTCGTGCATTTGAATCCATCCGGCTTTTGTCTCGTTTACTGAATGGCTGATTCGTTTGTGGCCATTTTCCTTCCATGAATGAACGAATTTCCATTGACACGAAGGAATAATCTCGTGATTATTCCGCGATCATAACAAGAAACGTTCTCAATGTTATTGGAAATAAAACATAATGATTATCATATTGTTACCAAAACAAATACAGTTCTTGGTAATGTCCTCTTCGTTCGTGAGAGAGAGAGAGAGAGAGAGAGAGAGAGAGAGAGAGAGAGAGAGAGAGAGAGAGAGAGAGAGAGAATAAAATCAAAACTAAGATGTAAATATATAGTGGAATAATAGAAATGAAATAACGTAAAAGCTGATATTGGCAACACACACAAAAAAAAAAAAAAAAAATAAATAAAAAAGCACAGACCATTAAATTCAGCAAAAGAAATTATTTTCTTTTTGAATTTCCATGCAAGAAATCCGCACGAAAGCGCAACATTCACGAGGAAGGCCGTTTTCAGAGAATTTCCTTCACTGATATTGTTTACTTATTCTGTGCTACGGGTAAATAAAACCTGGAGAAAAAAACAAAAGATATAAAGTGAATTACCTGAACAATATTGTGCACGTAGATACATACATACATACGTACATATACATACATATATACACAGACACACACACACACACACACACACACACATCTATATTATATATATATATATATATATATATATATATATATATATATATATATATATATATATATATATATATATATATATATATATCGAGCTACAATGTCCTTTAATATCTAATTCGCTCTACCTCGGAATTAATATATTTTTCATATATGCTTAACCGAAGGGGAATTTTTTCTCGATAATAGACTTGCCTGGACCAGGGCGCGAACCATGGATCCGCTCCCTGGTCCAGGCAAGTCTATTATCGAGAAAAAATTCCCCTTCTCTTCTTAAGCATATATGAAAATATATTAATTCCGAGGTAGAGCGAATTAGATATTAAA
>NC_061105.1:49500755-49513255 GCF_015104395.2 Macrobrachium nipponense | reverse complement strand
TTAACCTACATGAATTCGCTGATATTTTATGGAATTCAAAAGAGTCAGCTGTACAAACTTTTTTATCCATGGCATTAACAATGAGTGAACCTATCCAGGTCTATGATGACCGTAAAAATATCCATAATTATAAAAAATAACAGATATCAATACGAATCCCAAAGAAAATTCAATATTACTGGTAGTAAGTTACTAGACAAAGAAGTGTGAAACGGAACTGTTTTTTAAGATTGCCTGGCAACATAAGGGTCAAAGAGAATATTAATCATGATTCTGTATTTCTCTATGCTTACTGGAATTAAGTTGTGATAAAATCCGATCCTATGTGCCCCTAACAAAAGTTTCATATTCAAATTTCTCGTGCGCATCCTCTGAGGTTAATTTTTAAAACTTTATTAATAGGCAGGAGATGCAATGAAAGAGCCCACTATGTAACTAATTTTTATATAAACTTTGGGTTTTTCAAGAAAATGTGACATTTTCCCATGAATGTGATTTACTTGAATTGTAATAGACTAATGTTGCAAGTAAATATTTCATATCCATGACTTGATACTTCTAAATGTCCATTTACCAATGTCCTAAGCTGAATTATTGACTCTAATTGTCTATGAGGTTCAGAAAAAATTAGTTCATTTTTATGTTATAGAAATTCTGTTTGCTTATTTTGTTTATTAATTTTAAAATGATTGCGATTCCTTAACCAAGCTTGCATTGCAATGCGGATAAGAATAGGTTATGGCTATGTATGTCATCATGACCTATGAACCACATGTGAAGTTCATGAGCTAAGCATTCCTCTCTCCAGCCAACCTGCTTTGCAAGCGGTTTATTGAGGTTAAAAGGAACAATGCTGATATGGCAAACGCGTCATGCACCTTCAGAACTGATGACGTTGTCACCTGGCAGGAGATTCCTCTCAGCCAGCTAAGAGTTACGTTACTTGCTGTAATAAATACGGCTTTAGTATAAATTGGGTATTTTTTGTTTTAATACTCGACCCACACGAGAAGAATGTCTGAAAAAAAACAGTACCAAAATTGAACAATATATTTGTTTCATGTTGGAAATCTGCATGATTGTAAATAAATGTAATTATGTTAAATTAGATATTCCTTATTCAAACTAATGAAAAAAGGTTTCCATACAAATTCTGTATATATTATTTGCCCTGTAAGATCCATATAGGATTATTCCATAGATATACATTTTCCCTTCTAGACTTCCTGACTTTAAAATCTATTTTATTTTATTTTATTTTATTTATTTATTTATTTATTTATTTATTTATTTTTTTTATATTTGATAAATTAATGGTTGGCTTGAATATGTGGAAAAGTGTTCTAGCGGCGTACCGTATAAGGCTACTTGCGGTATTATTTCTATAGATACAAGATATGAATGATAAAGGTATTTAAAACCGCGAGAACCGCTATAATCCAGTTCGGATCCAATATCACGAGTTGTAACTCGTAAGACATTGACACTTTCCTATTTATCTCTTATTCTACCAAACCATTAATTTATCATATATATATAAAAAAATTAATAAATAAATAAATAAATAAGATAAAATAAAATAAAATAGATTTTAAAGTCAGGAAGTCTAGAAGTGAAAATGTATATCTATGGAATAATCCTATATGGATCTTAAAGGGCAAATAATATATATAGAATTTGTATGGAAACCTTTTTTCATTAGTTTGAATAAGGAATATCTAATTTAACATAATTACATTTATTTACAATCATGCAGATTTCCAACATGAATCTAATATATTGTTCAATTTTGGTACTGTTTTTTTTTGTGTCTAGTCAAGGTCTTAAAGTAGTCCATGGTAAGGTGTCGGCTATTCATAACTTCCGGTACCTATTAACATAAAAAAGGGATACAGCTCTTTTGTGCTGTAGTGGGTATTACAATCGCATGTCAATATGTAACTCTTCAATCATGACAGCTCCTTTAACAGATCTTACGAAGAAGGGCGTAGATTTATTATGGTCTGAAAAGCATCAACAGGTGTTCGATATCCTAAAAGCGGAATAATGCAGCTCACCTAACTTAAAAATCCCTGGTTTAAATAAGGAATTTTCTTTTTATTGCAACAGACGCCTCAGACCAAGGGGTAAGAGGGGTACTACTTCAGCAATATGATAAACAGTTCTTTCCTATAGCTTTTTATTCACGTAAACTAAAGCCCTCTGAAAGTAAATATGCAGTAATAGGCAAGGAAGGGCTAGGTATCGTTAACTCACTAGTACATTTTAAGTTCATAATCTACGGCTATCCTGATAAAATCCTTACTGACCATAAAGTCCCATACCGAGTTTTTTCAAAGGCTTTAAACACAGTCCCAAAGGAACTCGTTGGCATATGATCATTCAGGTCTTTGGAGCCAAGTTAAGATATCTACCTGGGAAAGCAAATACCATAGCTGACGCATTATCCAGCAATCCCGCACCATACTGCAAAGAACCATTAATTGGACTAAAAGATATAGAAACATCCGTGCCTATTGTTAAAACCGTATCTAAACAAGAAAATTCATTAACCCAAGAGATCGCAAGCATTGAATATCTGGGTTGGAGCGCAGAACTGTTACAAACTGAACAAAGCAAGAGTCAACAGCGATAAGCAAAACAATAAACACTTCGAACGGAAACAAGGGTCAGCAGCTAAGCAAAACAATAAACACTTCGAACGGAAACAGGGTCAGCAGCTAAGCAAAACAATAAACACTTCGAACAGAAACCCTAAAGCAAAAGTATATTTAAAGTATGTGTATCAGAATAATGTAATCAAATGTAATATTATATGTAGGTCCGTGACGAGGAAAACCCGAAGAACACAGCAGGTGACTAACGACCAGGTAGTAGTAATAATCTCTTTCATACCAATCGTCCTAAACTGGTTGCATTCCATCATCCAGGGTTCTCTATTATGTCACAGAAAGCCAAATCACTATTTTACTGGCCTACAATGCTTACAGATATAAAAAGCACATAACTGATTGTAACATGTGTCATGAAAACAAGGGGCACACTAAGACACCTGTCCGTTTAAGGGCCTATCCTGTGCCAAATCAATCTTTGAAAGAATACACGTAGAACTGTTAACAAAGTTAAGAGTCTGACAGAGCAAATAAACACTTCGTAGTGTTAATAGTTCCCCTTGACACGTTATATAGAATTAATAGCACTAAAAACAAACACCGCAATTGAGTTCGCTAGGAATATTAATGAGTGCTAAATCAGTAAACACGGAATTCAACACATGATAATCTGACTCGGGTGGTGTAAATCAATAATCTCCTTAACTCGTTGTGTGAATTCCTTTCCATTAAGAAAACCAATAATATATTTTATCACCTAGAGTCAATCGGTTTGGCAGAAGCGATCAAGCCATCGTCATTAGAAGACCTGTACAAATTTCCTCTGAACTTCATCATGTAATCTCAGAGAATATAAGTATTTTTTTATACTTCGTGTTTTCTACTAGAACCTCACATCATTGCCGAATCATCATGAGTTTAACACATCGTCGTCATAACCAAAGAAGATAATACCGACTTCGTAAGTGATCTACAAACCCCAAGACACTCCAATGAGTATGGAAGTGCATAACCAACCGACTTAGCGTAAGATTATTGCAAGTCTAACATTACCTCATAGGGCGCCTTATTATACAAGGCAACAGCCCGTAAATACAGGATATTATGTGTACTAAAGGAATAAAACAAGGTATTCAAATTTTTACGGCGCGTACAGTCGGGCTTAATCCACCACTACTTATAATAACTTATTGTATTAAAATTACGAGAACCTGCTCGGATTACTTGATACGGTCGTGTGATTCATAGGAAAATTCCTTTTTAAATTAAAAAGGTATTGGCATAAAAGAAGGTATGGCATAAATGATCCAACATCGTTTTTCCTCTCCGCTGAAGTCGCTTATGTGGAATGTGCTATGCTTTGAACACTCGGCAGATTTAACTGACCCTGACCGTCTGACTAGATGACATAGTAACCAAGTTTGCTTAAGCATGATTTGTTTGATTCTGATATTTAGGGCTACTGTTTACCATCGGCAACGTATTGTGTGTTTTTAGCATTCTGTTGTTGGTTATGTATAAAGCAACGAACGTATGAATGACGAACTATTAGGAATTGAGCGATTACTATTAAGACAAGTTATCTCTACTGCATTCAATATTAACTGTTTGTACTTGCTGTTGTTTACTTCATTCTTTGCTAAAATTTGAAATAGTGAGGGATCCTGGTCAGCGCATTTAGCCTAATGAAAGTTTTTTATAGGCATGTTATTCCTTGCAATCCAGCCGTATTTTTAAAGTTAAGTTGAGTCAGAGGGATTCGATTTTTTACGCATAACTAAAGGCTGAAACTGCGATCGGGACTTTGCAAAGGAGCATTTATTGTCATGACCCGAAATAGTGTTACCTCTACTTTATCTAGATTTGTACGGGTGTTCCATTTGTTTTTGTGTGTTTTCTAATCACTACGGTGCCTAACGACCCTATCCATGCATCTGTATAAATACAGACGTCCACTGCGTAAACGCATATTCACTGTTTAATATGATTTGTTACGTAAAGGATTAATAATCACCCAAAATGATAAAATTAACACAGTATATGATTATGATATTTCAGTAGAACTTCTGGAAACAGAAACTCAAAGATAAAAACTCGCAGTAGCGAAATCTCAATGATGTAGATAATTTCTGTAAAAAAGTAAGATTAAGAATGTCTCGTAACTTCAGCCACAGGAATAACGAAAATTCGACCTGTACAGGAAACACTCAGTTACTCCAAATGAATAAAAAAATTGTACTTAGCTTGATTTTGTGGGAAGTCACGGTGTTCCGATAACGACACACGGCCTTGGCCCTCCTCTGTTTAGCGGATGACCTGGTTTGGCTTGAGTTTCCCCTGTGCGCGTTGTTTGTTTGTTGGATGATTCGATTCCTTGAAGATCCAATGCTGAAGACGCGCTCGGTTTATTTCTTGAAGTGCTGGAAACGCTCACTAAACGATGATACTAAGTTGCTTGAAGAATCTCTTGCTTTCGTCGTCGTTGATTTCTGATATGATACATTATTCGTTATTCTTCGGGAGACGTTGAAGAGTTCTTGTTGTTTTCTGAAGTCGCTCACTAAACAATGATACTAAGTTGCTTGAAGAATCTGTTGCTTTCGTCGTCGTTGACTTCTGATATGATACATTATTCATTATTCTGGTTTTTCTTCGGAAGACGTTGTAGAGTTCTTCTAGTAGTCTGCCACCAATATTAGGGCTGTTGCCTTGTATAATAAGGTGCCCTATGAGGTAATGTTAGATTTGCGATAATCTTACGCTAAGTCGGTTGGTTATGCACTTCCATACTCATTGGAGACTCTTGGGGTTTGTAGATCACTTACGAAGTCGGTATTATCTTCTTTGGTTATGACGACGATGTGTTAAACTCATGATGATTCGGCAATGATGTGAGGTTCTAGTAGAAAACACGAAGTATAAAAAAATACTTATATTCTCTGAGATTACATGATGAAGTTCAGAGGAAATTTGTACAGGTCTTCTAATGACGATGGCTTGATCGCTTCTGCCAACGATGATTGCTAATTCCACTCTGTTCTGACTACCATCTCGGTTACAAGTCATAAAGGAAGCAGACAGTAGCTCGAACATATGTACATACATACAAATGAGACACATTACTAATCACGTAGGCCGTTTGAATTATAGGTCGCGGTAGTTGTCTCAAGCAGGAAGCTTCGACTAATGTTTCAAAACAAATTAATGACTACAGGTGACGGCACGTCACCTTAGCCTACTTTATTGTATACGTCATCTTAGCGTCTCTGGTCTGATCACATTCCTGCAAGCAATCCGGTTGATCTCTTTAGTTTTAGTTTTTTATATATATGGAGTAACATTCCATATTTTTATTATGTAATCACTTAATATATATATATATATATATATATATATATCTATATATATATATATATATATATATATATATATATATATATATATATATATATATATCTTGCGAAAAAAAAGTTTTTATTGTTTACCAAAAATTCGCACGTGGGCAGTTGCCGCTGTAAAATCCTTTAATTGTCTTGTCCTCGTTTCTGAGCAGTTGGGCTTAATTTTTTTGTAAACCGCTTAAATTGTACCCCTGTTTTGTGTGGGGAGGGAAGGTCACTAATTCTTCAGGTGTGTTGGATTCTAGGTACTTATTTCCTTTTTATAATCTCTACCTGTCATTTATACGACCCTTCCCTGTAAACTCATGTTGCTCTATATGTCAGTCTGCTAGGTAAAGGACTTTGAGCCGAAAGATCTTGCAGCACTTCATGGTTTCTCTTTCCTCTGTGGCTTCTACTACCTATCATATAATATAATATATATATATATATATATATATATATATCTATATATATATATATATATATATATATATATATATATATATAATATATAACATATATATATTATATATATATATATATATATATATATATATATATATATATATATATATATATATATATATATATATATATATATATATATATATATATATATATATATATATATATATATATATATATATATATATATATATATATATATATATATAGATATATATCTAATATATATATATATAATATATATATATATATATATATATATATATATATATTTCAGTAAAATATAAAAGTGGGAATGGAATTTACCAATGCATTATTACTCAAACACGCGAATACACACACATATTTATAGTATATACGTATATATACTATATATGTGTGTGTGTTCGCGTGTTTGTTTGAGTAATAATTCAGTGGTTAATTCCATACCCATTTCTATATTTTACTGAAGTACGAAAGAAAAACCTTCGAATATGCTGTACTGCATTGGTAAGAGAACAATATAGACAATAAATTGAACAAGCTTGAATTTAAGGTGCAAAAATTAAACAAGTGTGAAACGCGATATTTCTGACTTCGAAATTTTACTATGGAGAATGGAAATATTTCATATTTCTAGAGACAAGATGACAGACAGACCGAGCTGGCAAGAAAGAGAGAGAGAGAGAGAGAGAGAGAGAGAGAGAGAGAGAGAGAGAGAGAGAGAGTAAGCGCGTTCTCATTATGTTCAGCAGAGAAAAAGCTTATATTATTACGGCACTTGTTCAGTGGAAATCTTCAAAGGGAAACCATTTATATCTCATGTTTATTCATATCTGACCGAACAAGCAAAATGGTCACCGGCGCTTTTGCTCTCTGTGCGCAGAGTTGTTGGAATTATTAAACTTTAACTGTTACATTCACTCTGCAGTGACAAGATTCCGTTTATAAACTTCACCATTAACCCACACACACACACACACACATATACGTATATCACATATATATCACAATGGATGTATGTATGTATGCTTGTATGTATGTGTGTGTGCCACATACACTTTGAAACGCATTGAGCAATTTCAGCCAAACTTGGTATACATATGACTTACCATCTGGAAAAGAATAATGTGGGGGTAAGACATCACTGGCACCAAAGGGGGCGGGGGTAGGGGAAGGGGGCAGAAAGTAAAAATAACTGCAAATGGCAGATGGTGTCTAATAAATAGTTTTTGAGGGGGCTGAGATGAATAATGTCTCTCCCGATGCCCTTCAAGTCCAAGTTTAGCTCCAATAGAAATAGTTGGTGGGAAGGGGTGACATGTAAAAATAACCGAAAATGACAGATAATGGTATCTAATCCATAGTTTTTGATGTCGCTAACATGAATAGTGACACTACTGATACCCTCCAAGTTCAAGTTCAGCCGCCAATATGGTGAGAAGAGGGTGGGAATGGGGTGACATGTGAAGATAACCGAAAATTACATATATTAGTGTCTAATTCATAGTTTTCGAGGTCGCTGAAAAGAATAGTGACTCTCTCAATACCCTTTAATTCCAAGTTCAGCCCCCAATTGGAAGGGGGCGGGGTGTTGGGTGGGTGAGAGGGGAAGAAAATAAAATGTAAAAAGGACAAGTATTAGAGTCTAATCGATAGTTTTCAAGGTCACTTGGATAAATAGAGACATTCTCAATGCCCTTTACATCCAAGTTCAGCCCTGATAAGAAATATAAAATGTCAAAAAAGCTAGGCAATGTAACTGAAGCAACTATCTTAACAGGAATGAGAGAAGAGAGAGAGAGAGAGAGAGAATTTATTAGTTGTCATTCAGAGTTTTCTCAGGCAGAGCCTGTAATGTATATATTATATATATATATATATATATATATATATATATATATATATATATATATATATATATATATGATATATATATATATATATATATAATATATATATATATATATATATATCTGTATGTCTTTTTCATTTGTTTTCTCTGTCTTCAATCAACATCATCATAACAGTAATGTTCAAGTTGTGGTGAGAAGAAATAGAATAATGCCAAATTCAATCTCTCTCTCTCTCTCTCTCTCCCTTTCCCTGCAGCTCTCTTCCCTTATCTAATACGTCAACGAACGACTCGAAGGGAACAACATTGCCAAGATAAAAAGTCAAGAGCGTCTCTCGAGGGAATCCAGAAGGAATAAAATTGTCAGAGGGATATCCTGAAGGACTCTTGATCTCATGCAAGAGGAATCAAAATATCATTCCAAGGAATGTTTACTTCGTCCTTTAGCCATGTCATTTCAAGAGGATCCTTCAAGACGTGACACGGGAGAGCAAGCGAAAGGTTGTAGTCCTTCCTTCCTTCCTTCCTTCTTGTATTAATGCTTTCTCGAAAAGATGGATTATGAATGTTGCTGATCTCTTGCCAAGATTGAAGATATAATGTGCTTTTTCATGCATTGAAGTGTTTGAACTCTCTCTCTCTCTCTCTCTCTCTCTCTCTCTCTCTCTCTCTCATTATGTTAAGTAATCATCTTTATGTGCCCATTTAAAGCTGCGTTTATAAATATCCATTTGCAAATATTCACACATAAATACATATTTCATCAATTATACAGCTTTCTCTGTCCGCAGACCCAAAGGATTTCATGTATATAATATTAATAAACGTCTGATTAAAAGTTTTCTGTTCATTATAAAAAGCACCAAATTAGGTCATACGCTGTCATTTCTCACTCATGCAGATATAATGAAATTTTATTTTGTTTTTTTCTTGCCTCAGAACTGAGAGATGAGAATCTCCAAGGATGAGGCGTTTGGGTTCGAAAAACCCAAAGATAAGTTGGGAAGACTCGAGGCTACCCCCTCCCCTCCCCGTAGGGGGGTAGTGCCGTCAGTGGACCTCATGCGGTGCACTCTAGGCATTACTGAAGGTTCTTTGCAGCGTGCCTTCGGCCCCTAGCTGCAACCACTTTCTTTCCTTTTACTGTACCACCTTTCATATTCTCTTTCTTCATTTTACTTTCCACTCTCTCCTAACGCTTGATTCGTAGCGTAACTGCGTCGAAGTTCTCCTCCTGTTACACCTTTTAACCTTTTACTGTCAAAAAATCCATTTCAGCGCTGAATGACCTCATAGGTCCCAGTGCTCGGCCTTTGAACTAAATTCTATATTCAAGTCAATTCAGCTCAACGACTCGAGGCACACAAGATCTAAAAGAAGATGGTAAGTCATGGTAAGTCACAGGGGAGTTTAATTATTTGCGTAGGACAGTAGGATACCTTCTGCCTTTGGGTTGAGAATAAAAATACCTCTTAATTTTTGTGTTACTGGAAAGTATGAGATCTAGTTAAGAGTGATGTATTGTCGAGTACGAAAAGCTCCGAAAATATGGAATCCTCGACAGTGGACGAATTTAACTGGCCTGGGAATTACACGAGCAGTAAAGAAACGACTACGGTTTATCGCAAGGTCAGGCTGCCTCTTTATTTACTATAGACAGGTTTATAAATCATCAGTGTAGTATCTACTTGTTTTAAGTTTACTACCAAATTAATTATTACTGGTGAAATTTTTATTTAAAAAAAAAAAATTCATCATTACTGTTATTTTGATTAAAACATAATTAAACATGTGGTTAATCAAAGGATTCATTATTTCGTATCAGTTATGCATTCTTATCATCCATGATTATTCAGATCTTCCTATGAATGTCATTGCTCAGATTTTTTCAAGGTTTTACAACTAGCTCCGAGAAGTTACTATAAGGTATGATAGTGGTTAGAGTATGATTACCGTCAGCGCTATTACTACTACCACTACTACTACTACTACTACTAAGATAATAATAATAATAACGACTCTCCGTATCAAAACCAAAAGTCATAGATTCGAATCCTGGCCAAGGCGGATATACACATCATGTATAATTATTACCTTTACGAAAAAATTTGTTCACGGGAATGAATTTGCCATATGAACATCATTATTTGATTACCTCAAAATTCCAAACGAGGCCACATGTAAAACATATTTATGAACAGTGTCCAATTTTAAAGAGAACAACATTACGTACGTGACCTGTGTATGAAAATAACTATTTCAAATCCACCAAAGTTCTTACAAAATCTGTAGCATACTATTTATAAAATGGAGGAGCTTAATCAACTTTATTTCCATTGGGCAAACTGTATGAGTAGGAATACAGGATCTTCGCTCTGTACGAGCATAGAAAGAAATCTCAAATAGTGCGGCTAACAGGGGTTTTATGACATAGGCCTACCCAATATTATTTTTGAACACCAATAAAACTTAATCGTTTCTATCCGGGTAGTCATAAGAACCACGAGGAGCCCCAATTTTCTTTCCAATATCTTTATATTTTATGGGTTTAACAATAGACAGAGTCAGAAGAAGGGAGATCCTCAACAATATTTCATCTAATCACCCACGCCCGTGAAGTTAGGCCTATGAAGGCGATGGGCCGTTATATGTCCATTTGATGGAGGTTTAAGGGAAAGCTAAGTGAAAGAGAGAGGGAGAGAGATGTTATGAATCGGGAATGACAGATATGGTGCAGAGAGAGAGAGAGAGAGAGAGAGAGAGAGAGAGAGCTTCACACTGCTGGCAAAGACGCTTAACATAGAGGCGATTCTTAAAGATAAGAGAAGCGATAAGTTTTAAACACCAAATTGAGTACTTAAGAACCATTTACATATGTATTTAGACTCACGGTTACTTATGACGTTGTTCCCAATGCCAACATGATTGCAACATCAAAGATAATAATGATTATTGCGTGATGAAACGAAACGCCATTTAAGGGAAACAAAACAATTTAAGAATGAGGTGTAGAGTAAAGCGTGGTTCACAGAGGTATTCAGGACAGAAAATCGACACGAGTATGGTTGCAGTCACTGTCACTTGAGCGTTTTTCAAGCACTATCAGCAGCGCAGTATAATGTTACCCGATGGTATGGTCACTTGTGCAATGTGCATGACTCTCAGTCTCGCCAAGTGTGGTGTCAAATGTAGTTTTAGTTTAGATGTAATCACTATGAAAAAAAATCTGTTGTAGATTAATGTTTGCTTTGTTTTTTATGTATTTTGTCTAATAAATTTTACATTCACATGAGAAATTTTATTTTTGGCGTAAGATCGAATTGTTTGATGTAAACTCATTTGATCCTGCGTTGCCGGTGCTCAGCCGTGCTCTTCCTAGTTGTAGTCTAAATTGGACTGGTGCACTAGACGTTACGGAGTCAGTTTGGACTTAATTTTGCGGTCAGATTGCAACCGTCCAATCTTTCGTCGACGATATAGTGACCCATTACAGGAAAGTTGCCATGTGTGTAAAAAAAAAAAAAAAAAAAGGAGGGATAAAATGCCACTTCCGAGAATATGGTACCGGGTCAGCTACGACGACAAAACCCTGCACCAAACAGCCTAGGCCTAGTTGTAAAGCCAGAGCTCGTTCTCCTGAAATTGATATATCTGTTGGTGAGTGTGATTCAATTTTTAAATCTGTCTTTCATAGTTGTCATTTTCATTCTTATAAATCAGTTATGACTTGGGGCCACCGTCAGTATTGGAATAACGGTGGCATAGCCTACCAAACACGGGCGTCATGTTAACATATATCCACTTCGGTCTAGGCTACAGATGTCCTGTTAGTATTATGGTGAACATGTATTTCTGATCAGAAAATGATCTTTAGTCATGGAAATATTCGTACTCAGTAGAATGTTTGTATGCAGTTTGCTTTCTGAGTCAAACGAAATTTCGTCTTTCTCTATAAAGCGTGTAGCCTATGTATTCAGTATTTCTGTTATGGGATTAATAATCATTACCTCTCTCTTTCTTATTAAAAAAATAAAAAAGCATCTGTGGAGAGCAGATTTTCGGATCATTGATAATGAGGTATGAGAGAATTTCTAGTTAATTTAATATTAAATTAATTTGATCCACACACATTGAACCGTGGCTCGCTTCAGTGAACAGCCCGTAGCAGGAGACAGAATGGACCGTTATGTTTCTTCACTTCAAAAG
>NC_061105.1:49485729-49490729 GCF_015104395.2 Macrobrachium nipponense | reverse complement strand
TAGAGTCCTTCCTTCATTCTTGTATTAATGCTTTCTCGAAAAGATGGATTATGAATGTTGCTGATCTCGTGCCAAGATTGAAGATATAATGTGCTGTTTTGCCTGCATTGAAGAGTTGAAACTTTCTTTCTCTCTCTCTCATTATGTTAAGTAATGCATCTTAATGTGCCCATTTATAGCTGCGTTTACAAATATCCAATTGCAAATATTCACAACTAAATACATATTTCAACAATTATACAGTTTTCTCTGTCCGCAGTCCCAAAGGATTTCATGTATATGATATTAATAAACGTCAGATTAAGAGTTTTCTGTTAATTACAAAGGCACCAAATTAGGTCATACGCTGTCATTTCTCACTCATGCAGATATATAATGAAATTTTTTTTTATTTTTTTTCTTGCCTCAGAACTGAGAGATGAGAATCTCCAAGGATGAGGCGTTTGGGTTCGAAAAACCAGAAGATGAGTTTGGAAGACTCGGACTAACCCCCCGCCCCCCTCCCCGTAGCGGGGTAGTTCCGTCAGTGGACCTCATGCGGTGCACTGTAGGCATTACTGAAGGTTCTTTGCAGCGTGCCTTCGGTCCCTAGCTGCAACCACTTTCGTTCCTTTTACTGTACCACCTTTCATATTCTCTTTCTTCATTTTACTTTCCACTCTCTCCTAACGCTTGATTCGTAGCGTAACTGCGTCGAAGTTCTCCTCCTGTTACACCTTTTAACCTTTTACTGTCAAAAAAATCCATTTCAGCGCTGAATGACCTCATAGGTCCCAGTGCTCGGCCTTTGGCCTAAATTTTAAATTACTGTCAATTCAGATCAACGACTCGAGGCACACAAGATCTAAAAGAAGATGGTAAGTCATGGTAAGTCACAGGGGAGTTTAATTATTTGCGTAGGACAGCAGGATACCTTCTGCCTTTGGGTTGAGAATAAAAATACCTCTTAATTTTAGTGTTACTGGAAAGTATGAGATCTAGTTAAGAGTGATGTATTGTCGAGTACGAAAACTTCCGAAAATATGGAATCCTCGACAGTGGACGAATTTAACTGACCTGGGAATATACGAGCTGTAAAGAAACGACTACGGTTTATCGCAAGGTCATGCTGCTTCTTTATTTACTATAGACAGGTTTATAAAAATCATCAGTGTAGTATCTACTTGTTTTAAGTTTACTACCAAATTAATTATTACTGGTGAAATTTTTATTATTTTTCATCTTTTCATCATTACTGTTATTTTGATTAAAAGCATAATTAAACATGTCGTTAATCAAAGGATTCACTATTTCGTATCAGTTATGCATTCTTATCATTCATGATTATTCAGATCTTCCGATGAATGTCATTTCTCAGATTTTTTCAAGGTTTTACAACTAGCTCCGAGAAGTTACTATAAGATGATAATGGTGAGAGTATGATTACCGTCAGCACTATTACTACTACCACCACTTCTACTACTACTACTACTACTATAATAATAATAATAATAATAATAATAATAATAATAATAATAATAATAATAACAACAACTCTCTGTATCAAAACCAAAAGTCATAGATTCGAATCCTGGCAAAGGCGGATATACACATCATCTATAATTATTACCTTTACGAAAAAAAATTTGTTCACGGGAATGAATTTGCCATATGAACATCATTATTTGATTACCTCAAAATTCCAAACGAGGCCACATGTAAAAGCATATTTATGAACAGTGTCCAGTTTTTAAGAGAACAGCATCACGTACGTGACCTGTGTATGAAAATAACTATTTCAAATCCACCAAAGCTCTTACAAAATCTGTTGCATACTATTTATAAAATGGAGGAGCTTAATCAACTTTATTTCCATTGGGCAAAATGTATGAGTAGGAATACAGGATCTTCGCTCTGTACGAGCATAGAAAGAAATCTCAAATAGTGCGGCTAACAGGGGTTTTATGATGTAGGCCTACCCAATATTATTGAATTTGAGTACCAATAAAACTTAATCGTTTCTGTCCGGGTAGTCATAAGAACCACCATGAGCCCCCAATTTCCTTATTTCCAATATCTTTATTTAAATTTTATGGGTTTACAAAATTAGCCACAGAAAGAAAGGAAGGGAAAATCCTCACCAATATTTCAGTGAAAGAGAGAGAGGGAGAGAGATGTTATGAATCGGGATGACAGAGAGAGAGAGAGAGAGAGAGAGAGAGAGAGAGAGAGAGAGAGCTTCACATGGCTGGCGAAAGACGCTTAACATAGAAGCGATTCTTAAAGGTAAGAAAAGCGATAAGTTTTAAACACCAAATTGAGTACATAAGAACCATTTACATATGTATTTAGACTCACGGTTACTTATGACCTCTAATAGTGACCGATATCAGTCTATTAATTCTGCAAAGAACAAACTTTCTGACGTTGTTCCTAATGCCAACATGATGGCAACATCAAAGATAGTGATTATTGCATGATGAAAACGAGACGCTATTTAAGGGGAAACAAAACAATCTAAGAGTGTTGCTCTTACCGTTTTTGAGGTGCATCGAGTAAAGCGTGGTTCACAGAGGTATTCAGGACAGAAAATCGACACGAGTATGGTTGCAGTCACTGTCACTTGTGCGTTTTTCAAGCACTATCAGCAGCGCAGTATAATGTTACCCGATGGAATGGTCACTTGTGCATGACTCGCTAAGTGTGGTGTCAAATGTAGTTATCTCGTTTTAGGTTAGATGAAATCACTATAAAAAAAAAATCTGTTGTAGATTAATGTTTGCTTTTTTTTTGTATTTTGAATAATATATTTTACATTAACATGAGAAATGTTATTTTTGGCGTAAGATTGAATTGTTAGATGTAAACTCATTTGATCCTGCATTGCCGGTGCTCAGCCGTGCTCTTCCAAGTTTTAGTCTAAATTGGATTGGTGTACTAGATGTTACGGAGTCAGTTTGGACATAATTCTGCGGTCAGATTGCAACCGTCCAATCTTTCGTCGACGATATAATGACCCATTGAGGGAAAGATGCCATGTGTGTGAAAATATGGAAGGATAAAATGCCACTTCGAGAATATACCGGGTCAGCCACGACGACAAAACCCTGGACCAAACAGACCTAGGCCTAGTTGTAAAGCCAGAGCTCGTTCTCCTGAAATCGATATATCCCTTGGTAAGTGTGATTCAATTTTTAAATCTGTCTTTCATAGTTGTCATTTTCATTCTTATAAATCGGTTATGACTGGGCCACCGTCAGTATTGGAATAACGGTGGCATAGCCTACCAAACACGGGCGTCATGTTAACATATATCCACTTCGGTCTAGGCTACAGATGCCCTGTTAGTATTATGGTGAACACGTATTTCTGATCTGAAAATTATCTTTAGCCATGGAAATATTCGCATTCAGTAGAATGTATGTATGCAGTTTGCTTTCTGAGTCAAACGAAATTTCGTCTTTCTCTATAAAGCGTGTAGCCTATGTATTCAGTATTTCTGTTATGGGATTAATAATTTCATTACCTCTCTCTTTCGTATTAAAGAAATAAAAAAGCTACTGTGGAAAGCAGATATTCGGATCATTGATATGAGGTATAGAGAATTCTAGTTAATTTAATATTAAATTAATTTGATCCACACACATTGAACCGTGGCTCGCTTCAATGAACAGCCCGTAGCAGGAGACAGAATGGACCGTTATGTTTCTTCACTTCAAAAGTATAATTGGGTGAAATGTTGCTTGTAATAACGTGAGCCACGATAGCGTAATTATTTTGTTATAAATTGAAATAATTATTTCAGATTCTAGTTAGACAAGGCAACGTTGCAAGTTATTAAGGTTCGTTAGCATTTGGCATAAAAGAGAGGGAAAAAAGAAAGTAAGAAAGAAAGAAAGAAAAAAACTAGTACTACATATAGGGAAGAGCACGACACACTATTTTGATGTTACATCCTGCATACTCCATTTATTATTTGCCATAGAAGCTTTCTTTTACTCCGTTTATTATTTGCCATAGAAGTTTTCTTTTACAACTTTCCTTCACTCGAACTTTCGTATTTTGAAACTTCAGAATGTAAGAAACTGCTACTGGACATGTTAGAGAAATATTAATGATTGATAGGTTATTTTACTCCCTGTGAATTCCCTGAAAGAATTCCCTTCCTACTGTTTCGTTAACTTTGCGCTTTCTATTTGTAAATGAGCCAACCTTCTTTCGAATGAGGGAAAACGGAAGCAGTAAGAACATCCCAAATCGTGAAAATAAAGGAGAAGCTGCGCAGGACGACACAGTAACTTGGCAGAGTTTAGTGTGGGATATGGTGGGTGTTACAACCGCCACATACGTGTCCTATGATGGTGTTCATTTTTTGTTAATTATTGTTATCGCAACGCTTACTCCGAAGCTAACGATCCATTGAGCACCATCTTTTAAGAAAATCATCTCATAAGCCTAAGCAGTGCCACGGCCATTTGACTATGAAAGAAAACTCGCAGTGTTTCTACGACTGTAGGCCTAATAATATCCATCAAAGGACGTGATCTCGATTCCATCATTTTCGATAACTCGGATCTATGTGAAAGGGGAGTAATCCATAGTAAGTTTTAGGCCTATGATTTTGGCCATTTGGTCTAGGATGTTTGCACGAAATGATTTAATTTAAGATTATCGAAACAGTTGATATATATATATATATATATATATATATATATATATATATATATATATATACATATATATATATATATATATATATATATATATATAGGGATATATATATATATATATATATATATATATTTATTACTCCCTTTAGAAAACAGGTATTCAATTTACGGTTGCTATTACAACTCATTCATGTTTGAACTGTGTTTTTAATGATAGGTTTTCATCTCATGACTCTTATTCGTTCTCTCATTTTATTTTCAGAGGCGAATAGCAAGGGATTCCAGATTACAGATCAACGATTCGAGAAGAAATATAAGGAGTGAACATCCGCACACACAATCATAAAAGAG
>NC_061105.1:49475729-49480729 GCF_015104395.2 Macrobrachium nipponense | reverse complement strand
TTTTTTATCGAATCCTTGCATATCATCCTGTTTCATTTGGACACCTTGGAAAGCTGTGGGAGTCAAAACTGAAATACATTAAGAAAGGCTTACTTTCCTTAAAGCTTTCTTAGGTTGATCTTTTTGTAGTTATTCATTTCTTCTAAATAGAAATGAATTCAAATTAGTTTTCACATGTATACGTACTAGACCTACTACCATAAGCATATTACAAGTAGCTGAAAGGATAAGAAATATGAAAGGTGACGTTCTCGTTTGAGTCTATTTCAAATGTTTTTTTTTTTTTTTCAAGAAAAACCTACTGCTATAATCAAGGGTTGCTCTTGACGGCTACAGGGTGTAACACAAGCGTATGCACATATTTTGTGGAATGAAAGATAAAGTTTCTTTGAACAGAAAATAATTTATAAACATGCATTTTAAGGCGTTCCGTTGTCGGTGCTGGGAATTTTAAAATAACCGTTATCATTAGTGTTGCTTTCATGAGAAGGAGTTCGTAGTGAGAACTTGTCGGATCTAGTCGCCTGAGATGTAGAAGAGAGCGGAGGTGGCGTATAGGAGTGATGGAAGGATTAGGCCGATGTTAATAAAGTATCTCCCAATGAAATGTATTCTTTAGGTTTTGAAGAAAAAAATGCATGCAGCATTGAAAACGTTTCCCTTCCTATCCGTGGTATTCACTGGCCACCGATAAAAAACAAAACTAAAAGAGTAAGCCTAACTGAATCTCTTATCCATCAAAAGATAAGTTTGCTTATTCATTAGACTTATTAGACAACTACCAAAGACTTCAAGTGTAGATTTAAAAATCTCTTCCTCTCCATCTAAAGTTTTCATCAGACACCAGTCATAAGCGTAGAGCTAGTTATGATTCCTGGTTCAGCAATGTCGTGACGAGGCACTAGAATTCAAAGTTCACAAATGAATGCTGCTCAGCAACATTTACACTACTGTATTGTCTTGCTCTCGTGTGGTGCTTTGAGGTGTCCCACCTCTAGGCCCATGTTCTAAATTTTGCCGTTCTTTAAACGATTTTATTCATCTATGTATGATTCTCTCTGGTTTATTAAGCTTTCTTGATATCTCTCCAACAGGAACTTGCACCGAATGCAGTGCAATAATTCTCTCGCTCATCGAGGGATGTTTCTTAGACCGATAAATGACACATTGACATTAGATTCCCGTGCACATAATATCAAAAGCAATAGAGTGAGGTCGCCTGGTTCACGCTGTTAAGATATCGTTTTTTTTTTTTTTTTTTTTTTTTTTTTTTTTTTTTTTAATTTAATAGCATTTTGTGAGATTCCAATGTTTTCTGTAAAATTTAATAAATGGAATAGTTCAGCTACCTTGAACTTAATATTGAAATGATAATTTAAGGACTAGTGATAGGTGTCTCCTATCTATTTGGTAATGTATATCTATGGTTGTGATATGACGTTTTTATCACTTCGTTTCGTTCACGTCAATTTTGCTATATGAAAATAGTTTACACAATAACATAACATAATGTTCTAAAGATATCAGTGACTGTTTTAACATCATTACACATGATTTCTTCCATCTTTGAAAAGAAAAATAGATAAATAAGGCATGAATCGTGCGTCTGGCAGGTGAACGAAAAATTATGAAACTCTGCCACGAGTATTTTGGCCGACAGTACTACATACATACATACATACATATACATGCATACATAATATATGTATGAGTCATATCACATTACCGTGATTCATATACATACACCGAGCTACAAATGTCCTTTATATCTAATTCGCTCTACCTCGGAATTAATATATTTTCGTATATGTTAACCGAAGTGGATTTTTTTAGTCAATAAGAGATTTGTTGGCTCACGGGCGCGAACCATCGAACCCAAGAAATCCTGGATGCACAAATGAAGCTTCAAACCACACCGCCGCTGTGCGCCCTGGATTTGTTGGGTTCGATTGTTCGCGCCCATGACCCGACAAATCTCTTATCAACAAGAAAATTCCCCTTCGGTTAACATAGATGAAAACATTAATTCCGAGGTAGAGCGAATTAGGTACTAAAGGACATTTGTAGTCGATGTATAATTATGTATATATATGTGTGTGGTGTAGAATGTGTTTATGTCTATCTGTCTTCGGCATGTTTGCAGATTAGGAAACGCTTTGAAAAGAAAACATATGAATAAATTAACAAATAAAGATAGTTACATAAATGTATAAAGATTCCTGTAGGTTTCATTTTCAATTAGGGTGGAGTGGGGTAAAAGGCCTCTCCCTATTTTCTTGCTTATTACATATCATAGCAACTTAGTCAGCTGATCAGTGCAGCAACACCTTCTGCCTGAAGCTTTCTATACCAGCGCCAGGGAGAACTAGAATGGGACACAGCCAGCACGCATTTTTCTTCTTTGGACACATTTCATGTAAGTATGTCGTTGCTATATCAGGGATATCCTGTGCGGACTTATTTGTCAGTAAAGTCAGTACTTTAACTGCAGTTACTTTACATAAGAGCTAAGAAATATCTTGCAATGCAATCCAGACTTGAAAACTCAATTGAGGTACAGGTGAATTTAGTTTTCTTAAAAAATGGCAAGTAGGGTAAAAGGCCCACCACGCTTTGGGGCAAGAAACCCAGGGGGCTTTTTACCCCATCTGATCAGTTGGACGTGTAACCAGTGGTGAAAGAGGACACACTAGATCTTATTTGTGCAATGAAGGCAACAGGAGTTTGTCTTCCTCTTATGTTTATATTTGCACGTAAAAGGATGACTTCACTTCTTATGATCGGCAGCTCACCTGGATCAATTGCTAGATGCACAGCAAATGGATGGACTAATGCTGGTTGTTTCGTAGACTGGCTACATCACTTTGTTAAAATTGTTTAGCCAAGTCGAGCAGAGAAGCACATTACAATTCCAGATGGCCACCACAGTCACAGGACTTTAGCCAGAGAGAATGGAGTAATGTAAAGAAAATTAATCTACCTTTTTGACTTAAGTCATTTTTGTTCTTATGTAAAACTTATCCATTATTTCTTTTATTTGTGTTATTCTTGGTGCAATATAAAAGTGAATTTATTTCTAATTGTTGCTGCTACAGCTGTCATGTAGAGGAAGTGTCAATTTATTTTACAATTTTGCTCATTTCAGTTCCTATAAATATCAAAAAGTTCCTAGGTTTTACAAGAAACTATGAACTCTAAGATTAATTTTTGTATATTTTCCAACATTATTCTTGAATATTTTTGTGTGGAAGGTTGAATTTTTTATATTTAGCAAAAGTAGGTGTCTACTTTTCAATATACGTAAATGGTAGTTTTCATGAAGTACCACAATATCTTAGGTATGGGGCAAAAAGCCCCAACCGTGGGCTTCTTACCCCACCCATGGGGTAAAAGGCCCCCTTTGTTCTTTTTTTTTCAGGTCATGTTTTTTACTATCCTAAATTGCTAACAGCTTTTCATGATTATGATCGTTGATACTCCAATAACAATGCTTTCTAGAAATATCTCTGTTAGGTCAATAGCTGAAATACTGTAGACTATATAAGCATTTCTCCTTAAGGGGGGCTTCTTACCCCACTCTCCCGTACCTGTCTGCAGCTCCGTCTGAGGACTGCCCTAGTTATGTAATCTGCTGTTGCAAAACTAACCACAGTTCACAGACAGACGGAGCGACAGACAGATGGCTGAAAAGGAAGCTTACAGGATTTTTTAACATTTATTTTCACTTTATTCTTATTTTTGTTTTCAATGTGTTGCATAACCTGAGGATTGTCGCGGTATCTGTCTCCGGTGATTGCTTGGGGGACTTTATAGACGCTTTGTGCAACAGAGTTTAATGAGTTTTCTCTCGCGATTCTTTTTTTTTTATTTTTATTTTTTTTTACTTCTCAAGCTGCTTTTGAGAAAATCCGTGAACGAAACTTAGATTGTTGGGATTTAATCTTTCTTGGAAACGAGAGAGAGAGAGAGAGAGAGAGAGAGAGAGAGAGAGAGAGAGAGAGAGAGAGAGAGTCTTTTACAATATAAATTTCATTTTTAATTTCCCATCGTCACTTTTATGGATCGAAGTGACTTTCTGTCGGATAGAAAATGTGTAAATTTGAAACATTTTTGTGGTTTACAAGGAGAAATAATATACAATTATTATTTACAAGAGATAAAGAAATAAGGCCAATGAACCCTAATTGATCCGAAGTTTCGATTCAAGTCTCTCTCTCTCTCTCTCTCTCTCTCTCTCTCTCTCTCTCTCTCTCTCTCTCTCTTTTACGGTTATGTTGGTGTCCAACCGGTTTTTATTTTAATCTCAAATAAATTATTCTGTACAATTTAACCAATTTCTATGTTTTAATTTTGTTGTTGTTGTTGAAAGTTGAGTAACTTGCAACAATCCTCATGCTACGACACCCAGAAAAAACAGTACCAAAATATTTTGTCCTCTAAAATTTCCACAAGAATAAAGGCTCCATTTTTCAAGATACTTGATCACATCTCGAAGATTTTGTTACAGTCTGAAGTTGCCTTGAAGGCTGGAGACGACATCTCAGTGAACGTTTTTGGGGGAAAACGTTTTTGAAGTCTGCCGTCATTTTAGGGATTCATTGAGACGTTGAGGCATTGGATCGGCTTCCCTCAAGTGATTGTAAAACACAATCATTTTTGGTGGTGGGGGGTGCGGAGAAATCCTCCTCTCTTTTCTTTTTCTTTTTTCTTTTGCGATTCTGCTTCGTTATCTCCTCTTTTGTAGAATGATATTGTAGAAGTCAGTTACATCCTTTTTATGTTTTTTTTCGGAATTATCTTCTTTCTTATAGGAAGAATGGAAGAGGGTGTCTTTATTCTTAATGTGTATGAGTATTTTCCTTTTCGGGAAACTCAAGGAAAATTTGATCCTTTCCTCTTGTCTCTGTCAGTCTTGTCTTCAAGGCCAGGAAAAAGATGGGTCATTTATTTACAATACCGAGAGAGGTTTTGTCTCCTATTCTATCTATTATTATCAAGAA
>NC_061105.1:49460729-49470729 GCF_015104395.2 Macrobrachium nipponense | reverse complement strand
ATGAAGCAGGTTTAATGTAATAGTAGGATATATGAAATATGCATTATTACTGGAATTCCTTAATTATATGAGAAATATAAACTTCATTTTGTGAAATGAAATAGTATATGTTATTTAGAGGATTTTTTGCTGACTAGTAACATTCATGTCGTTTTTTTCAACTTGTAGGTATCTCGCAGACATGTTAAAATAACGGAGTAGAGGCAATTTTAGTTTGTAAAACGCATTTTCTCTGAAGAAGGCAAAGTTAAATTATTTAAAATAATAAAACCTCGCAAAAGTTTTTTTTTTTTTTTTTTTTTTTTTTTTTTTTTTTTTTTTTTTTTTTTTTTTTTTTTTTTTTTTTTTTTTTTTTTTTTTTTTTTTTTTTTTTTTTTTTTTTTTTTTTTTTTTTTTTTTTTTTTTTTTTTTTTTTTTTTTTTTTTTTATTATCTTTTTTTTTTTTTTTTTTTTTTTTTTTTTTTTTTTTTTTTTCCGACCAGCATCCAAGAAAAACGGGCAGAAGCAAAGACGCACTCGAATAGGAAAACGTCTTTCCCGACGAAAGGAAGAAGAATGGGACATGTGCTCTCGATTTCCGTTCTCGTTTGTCCCCATTCACTACACAAGAGAGAGAGAGAGAGGGAGAGAGAGAGAGAGAGAGAGCCAGCCCATCGTATTACATAATGTCTTTTGAATTTCCTCTCTACGTTCTTCTTCTTTTCCATCTTCCTCTACGCCATTTCAGACAAATCATTCACTATTTCTTTTCACGCCGCTGTGCGTCTTCATAAAGCTTCCTCGAATAGGGACGGAGAACGGCCGATTAAGGGGAAAAAGTGAAGGGCGGGCGGGGGGGGGGATGTTTGTAGGGCGTTGGGAGGGGACGTTCCTCCTAAAGTGGGAGTGGGTGGAGGGTTCTTCCAGTAGCACAGCTTCGTATTCGGGTAGAATCTTTCAGGAAAAGTTGACGGTCGCTGAAGAAGAAGAGCAATATCAGGGAACATGTGTCAACCAGTGCTTCTTCCATGATGGCCCGCATAGGATCCTCACCACCTTAGGATGCTTTTATATTTAGACTCAGTATTATTCATTATTTCTCTTCTTGATTACTCTCATTTTTTCCGTTTCTAGTTTTGCTGATTGGTAAATGACGGCGTAGTTCATTTACATAAATAGGAGAAAAGGGCGCAGTTATTAAGAGAACGATTATTAAAATATATGAACTGTTTCGGTACAGTTGGAAAGATGATGTATATGGTGTTTATCAAAATTTTTATCTGGTGTGCAGTTTCATAAGGAATCTCATACTTTGCTGTTTCTCAAAATCACATTCAATATTTCTATCAATTCTATGAAATAACTGTCTCTTCTAGTTAGCAAACTAACCGTTGGTTAGGACCTTGAAGTTTGCCAAACAGTTACTTGTAACTCACCAGTATTAGTTCGACACTTTGTCAAATGTTCCCCTTTTGCGGAGTTTGTAGAATAATTGTTATATTTTAATGTTCTGATAACTACGAGGTATACATTTTGTCAAATAACCATCGAGCACAAAGTATTTTTAATAACTATTCGCTGCTCGAAGCTTAATATTCTCTCTCTCTCTCTCTCTCTCTCTCTCTCTCTCTCTCTCATACACACCTACGTGAAACATGCTTAAAAAGTTATTATCTAATTTCTCTCTCCATTTTCAGCTTTGCAATACCGCTAATTAATTCCATCCGAAGAAAGGACGTTACACTAGTGTTTTTCCGCGTTCTTAGATGTAAGTACACTTACACTTGATTAAAGTTTAAACAAATATCCAGCAACCCAGAATGATACACAGAAATAATTGGAAAAGAATACGCGATAAAAAATCTTCGGATTTGAGAGAAACTATAAGTTCTTATATAAATAAATCATGCATATTTTAAGAATATTTACAATAAATTAAATGTTCTTGTATTGTGTTTTTCTGAGAACTTGTATTTACAGTTAGAGAGTACGTGATGCTTATAACAGGTATTTAATTTTGTATATTATCAGATGTTAACGTAATTTTTCAGTTTTTAGTCAACCTTGTGATTCTGTTAACATTTAATATTAAGACATTTAGTATTTAAGTATTTATTTTTAAGGAAATTTGTATTGTATATATTACGAAAGTTAAGTTGTAGTGTGGTGATTTTGCGCCTCCTCCGCTCGTTAAAATTTTTGAATTACCCTTTTAACACTCGTATCTTTTGTTTACGTTTGGGTACGTGACTGGAGCCCTCGGTGAAGGAGGTGAGAAGAGACAGAGCGAGTGTTTGGGCAGACAGTTCGGGCTTTCTACAGAGCTGTCCCCTTTTTGATCTGCAGCTGCCGCACTTATTATATTTTACCAACGTTTTTGGGAGTATTTTGAGCCGTCCTTCGCAGGTACACATCTGGCCACCTGCGGTGTTGTGTACGCTGTACTTTGAGTGCTGTCCTTCGCAGGTACGCTTCTGGCCACCTGCGGTGTTGCGTCCTGCTTGTATTGCAGGTGATTTGTGCCACCTGCGGACTTATTTCGCTGCCACCTCAGTGGAAGATTTTTCCTGGGGTGTTAGAAGCATTTGCTTTTCCAGGATGCCTTGGAACTTGTTGCAGCTGTGGGGCCTTGATGCCCGTCAGAAGTCAAGTAGTGGAGACAGATCCCAGGTAAGCGTTTCTTTTTGTATGGTCGTGCAGGACCTCTCGACTCCTCCTTCCTGGTGCTTCTGTACTCCCCTGTTAGCAGAGTTCTGAAATTATTTGGATCACGGCCTACTGTAAGGCAAGACCTTTATTATTAGTCCTGGATCACGGACTCCCCTTCTTAGTGTGAGGAGATATTTTTGTTATTATTATTTATATATATGGTTATCTCTTATGATGAACTGTTGAGACAGTTGGGATTTGTTGCCCCTTTTGTTTGTTTGATTATAATTATAGATTCTTATGATATTAACAGCCTCGTGGCTTTTATAATTTAATAATAACAAATTTAGATTATTAAACATAGGTAGGAGGTTAAGTGTTTTTCTCCCTGTTACTCTTCGCCTTCCTTCCCATCCTATTTAGTTATAGGTATTGGTTATTTTATTCATTTGATCTGGCCAGTTTATAATTGTATATTTTTGATGTATTTGCATTCATGTTTTCTCTATATATCTTGTTTACGGCTTAGTTTTAGTAGTTAGGAATCCCAAGGATTATTAAAGGACTAGAGTTTGTCCTTGGCAGTCACAAGGTTGACTTTGATTATTTTTGTTTGTTTGTTAATAAATATTGTTGAGTCTTCCTGAGTGTTTCGTCTCCATTGACCATCTTTTGCTGGATACTCTTGTAAACAACACTGAGTGTACATCCTTTAGTGCAGACAAACCTGCACCACGGCCCAACAAGGGTCGTAACATATATGTATTATGCATATAATATAATATGGGACGGCGGGAGCAGACACTCAAACAGTAGACATACTGGAGCTGTGGAAAGGTCATTCTGTATTGTATGTGAAGAAGCCGACGTTTCGTATCGCTTGATACAAGGTCTATAGACCTTGGCTTGATTCATTTTCCAGACGCTGAATAAGCGATTAAAAAAATAAAAACTATAATATATATATATATATTATATATATATGTAATATATATATATATATATATATATATATATATATATATACTATACATATATAATATAATATATATTATATATATATAGTATATATATAGATATAATATATATATATATATATATATATATATAAGGTGGCATCAAAAGGGTATAGCCTTCTGGTTTCTCTGGAAGTTTTTAGGGATGGGCTGCTACCCCAACTACCTTTTCCTGACCCCAGTAGACGTTGGTCCTCATTTACAGCTGACCGTTAGTGGCAGCTCGGAAGCGACCCACAGACCCAGTAAATATGAGGTCGAGTGCTGCACCACCTTTGGTTGTTGGTTAGGCTTGCAAAAGAAGAAAATTACGAACAACAAATAGTATTTAAGAAAGTGTGTTGCCTAAGCTTGGTTGGGATAGACTAGAGCCAGTTGACCGTCAGAGTTAAATGGGGAGAAAGGATAAATATAAAAGTTAAGAGAAGGAAACGGAAAGAAAGCGAATAACGGAGAGAAACCTCGTTGTTTTTATGGCCACGAGTTTTATCGATTCTTCTTGGGATTGATAAAAGCATTTCTTCATATTTGCTATTTCCATGACAGTTTCAAATGTCCGAAAATATGTGATTTCTTTAAAAGGGTTTGCTTATTCAGCGAAAGAATTAACTACTCTTACCTGCAGTTCATATTATGCTGTAGGCTGAATCGGTAGATTTTGATTTTGGTAATTTAGGATAATATATGAACAAATAAAATTATAGTAAATAATTTAGCACTTACCTTTCAATAAGTATAAGTCCAATTATAGCCTTGTTATGTGAAACAAACATCATTAGATTTTTTGGCAGAATCGGATTTCAACAAAAGTCCGGCTAATTAGCATTAAATCCGAAAGATTCAGGGGAGAGAGTTGGTAAACAAAGTGAAAGTTTATCATTTTTCATCCAAAAATAATGACCAGGATTTTTCGTCGGGTTGAATGATGTTATAAGAAATCAATATTCCGACAAAAGGGTGCCAATTTTTGTTTCCCAAATGAAGATAATAAGTGGATGAATTCACGAAAAGATTTTGTGTAAATAACAAACATTCTCTCTCTCTCTCTCTCTCTCTCTCTCTCTCTCTCTCTCTCTCTCAGTTGAGTGATGTATATTGTGATTGAACATGGATGAATTTTCGAAACATACGTATAACTAATGAACCCATCTCTCTCTCTCTCTCTCTCTCTCTCTCTCTCTCTCTCTCTCTCTCTCTCTCTCTCTCTCTCTCTCTCTCTCGTAGAAACAGGTTCGGAAACAGAGGACACCACAGTTTCCTTGAATAAATGGTCCAACGTTCTCAGGGTCAATTTGCGTCTCTTGTGACGCTCACATTTATTCCTTCCATTAATCAACACTCATTTCGCTACGCACTCAAAACAGTGTCATTTCCGTTTCTTCCATTACCCAAGTCCTTTCTCTTCCTTTCATCTCGAGAGCTGGTGTGAGTACGTTATATAAAGTCTTTGTATGGTGCACTCGGAGAGGAGGAAATGAATATAATTATCTCCAAGAGGGGAAGACAATGTACTTATTGTATTGCATTGGGACGCTCAATTACCCTTAAGAAGGGTAGGGAATGGAAAGAACCAAGAAGAGAGAATTGTAGGGAATGATGAAGAGAATTACATTCTTCACAGGGAACTCTACTTAATGTTTTGGTCATCAGGCGTTTGTCCACTTTTTTCTTCATAATAAATTGACTGTAAATGGCAGATTGAAGTGGATTGTGTGTTAAATTGCATCAAGAAAGAGGGCATTTTGAACAGTGGTTTCTCTCTCTCTCTCTCATCTCTCTCTCTCTCTTCTCTCTCTCTCTTTTATATATATATATATATATATATATATATATATATATATATATATTATTATATATATATATATGTGTGTGTATATATAACCCAAATAAAAGTTTATATACACATATATGAATACGTTTAAATTTAGTTGTAATTTAATAAATTAAAATATCCATAATACATTTAAAAATTGCCACTAATGTGGGGGGTGTTACAAGTAAGATGGCATATGCGACATAGCTGAACCTGCTAAACTCTGTCAATATAAACATGATTATGAATTAATAATTCTCTTTGAAGCTCTATATCCATCTTCATACTTTACTCAGAAATAAATTCCTCTCCACTCATGCGAACTAGAGTATATGGATTTTCATTTCCGAGTCACGTATTTGAATCTGAACTTCATGTACAATGCAGTCACGTTTTCCATCAGTTCATTTATCGCTTAAAAATGTTCATTCTTTGAAGAATTAATTTATAGTATAGTATAATGATACATTTCTACGTTTGTTTTAGTTTCGTTTTCAGATTAGTGCTCATTTTGACTGTCTTCGTGCTGCGTAGCTAAATATCGACAAAACTCTATGTACAACTAAGTAATGATCGTTAGATGAAAAAGAAAAAAAAAACTCTGGAAGTATTTCGGGCGTCTTTGACCTCGTGTATAAAGGTCAGGGAAATATGATGTACTTTGCTTTGTCGTCAGATTTGTTTTTTTTAGAATACGAATATTAGTGTCTTAAGATATAATTTCATAAGCATATTTCATCCCACGAGAAACCAGGTATCAGCCAAGTTTAGTGGAATTTTGATCCAAGTTTAATGTATAGAATTTTGAGTTGTGAACGCCTGATTTAGAATGATATTCCATTTTGATAATAATTAGTAGTAATCTCTGACTTGAAACATGTCCTTTGCTGCAAGGGACATATACGGTAAAATTGTCTGTTTCAGTCCAAACATGGATAGGAACTCTTGTTCCTTCAGTATGACATATGGAATATTTCTATTTTGTGAAAGTTGAATTAAAAATATGGCCTCTTTTGAGTATTATAACAGAATCGGTTTTATATTTCGATGACAGAGTGTTTATGAATAATCAGTAGTTTTCATAACGGTAAGCGTAATTTAATTCTGAACATACCGACCTAATTCACTGAATGGGTCCCAAAAGGAACTTTGCTTTTAAGGAACCATTAGGAAGTCAAAACATTTGAGTACATTACAATATTAACTCTCTCTCTCTCTCTCTCTCTCTCTCTCTCTCTCTCTCTCTCTCTCTCTCTCTCTCTCTCTTAGTTAGAAGTTAGTAACAGTTCATGAATTAATTTCAGTTGACACGAATAATCGCTTTTCGTGAACCATTATTTCCGATTAATCTTGCAAAGGTGACGATAGGTGTCCCGGAAGAGCCAGGTATTTCTGTCACCTGTTAATTAAGCGGTGGATTGGTCATGTTCCATTTTGAACTGGAAACTTCACGCAGGAGTTTGTAAAAGTGAGGGAGAATTTTTATCCGTTTCGTGGAATAACAATCTCGGGAACTGCGAAGACAATAATAATAATAATAAAAATAATAATAATAATAATAATAACAGGATGGAGTTTGGAATAGTAAAATGCGCCTTAGTCAACATACAAAAAGGCAAAGAAAGTAACGAGAACTGAAGGGATAAAGCTACCAGATGGGAGCAACATCAAACACATAGATGAGACAGGATACAAATACCTGGGAATAATGGAAGGAGGGGATATAAAACACCAAGAGATGAAGGACACGATCAGGAAAGAATATATGCAGAGACTCAAGGCGATACTCAAGTCAAAACTCAACGCCGGAAATATGATAAAAGCCATAAACACAGTGGGCAGTGCCAGTAATCAGATACAGCGCAGGAATAGTGGAATGGACGAAGGCAGAACTCCGCAGCATAGATCAGAAAACCAGGAAACATATGACAATACACAAAGCACTACACCCAAGAGCAAATACGGACAGACTATACATAACACGAAAGGAAGGAGGGAGAGGACTACTAAGTATAGAGGACTGCGTCAACATCGAGAACAGAGCACTGGGGCAATATCTGAAAACCAGTGAAGACGAGTGGCTAAAGAGTGCATGGGAAGAAGGACTAATAAAAGTAGACGAAGACCCAGAAATATACAGAGACAGGAGAATGACAGACAGAACAGAGGACTGGCACAACAAACCAATGCACGGACAATACATGAGACAGACTAAAGAACTAGCCAGCGATGACACATGGCAATGGCTACAGAGGGGAGAGCTAAAGAAGGAAACTGAAGGAATGATAACAGCGGCACAAGATCAGGCCCTAAGAACCAGATATGTTCAAAGAACGATAGACGAAATAACATCTCTCCCATATGTAGGAAGTGCAATACGAAAAATGAAACCATAAACCACATAGCAAGCGAATGTCCGGCACTTGCACAGAACCAGTACAAAAAGAGGCATGATTCAGTGGCAAAAGCCCTCCACTGGAGCCTGTGCAAGAAACATCAGCTACTTGCAGTAATAAGTGGTACGAGCACCAACCTGAGGAGTGATAGAAAAACGATCAGGCAAAGATCCTCTGGGACTACGGTATCAGAACGGATAGGGTGCCACGTGCATACAGAACAGACGTGACGTTGATTGACAAAGTCAAGAAGAAAGTATCACTCATTGATGTCGCAATACCATGGGACACCAAAGTTGAAGAGAAAGATAGGGAAAAAATGGATAAGTATCAAGATCTGAAAATAGAAATAAGAAGGATATGGGATATGCCAGTGGAAATCGTACCCATAATCATAGGAGCACTGGGCACGATTCCCAAGATCCCTGAAAAGGAATCTGGAAAAACTAGAGGCTGAAGTAGCTCCAGGACTCATGCAGAAGAGTGTGATCCTAGAAACGGCACACATAGTAAGAAAATGATAGACTCCTAAGGAGGCAGGATGCAACCCGGAACCCCACACTATAAATACCACCCAGTCGAATTGGAGGACTGTGATAAAAAAAAATTAAAAAAAAATAAACAAAAAATAATAATAATAATAATAATAATAATAATAATAACAAACTCCTGATCTTTTCTCCAGCAGGAAATGCTAAGAAGATGAATAGTATTATTCTTGTCCAGAAGGTGTCGTCAGAGAAGGAAGTTTTTCCCAAATTCTCGTCCAAATTTCGGGACGAGAGCTCTCGATCGCTGCAGTTAATCCTCTCTCTCTTCTCTCTCTCTCTCTCTCTCTCTCTCATCTCTCTCTCTCTCTCTCTCTCTAAGACATCTGTAGCCGTAGAAATATTCAGTATATTGCTTATGGTTCTCCTCCTCTCATTGAGAAGTAATTATTTGCGGCTTGATTCAGCATACATTGCTGTTAACTAAATATCCCATCAATTTAATATTAGCTATCAATTACTTGAGTATGTTTCAGATTGCTGAGTTTTTAACGAAGTTTTATATCAGGCATCGTAATTAGTATAATGAGCAATAGTTTGTCTTAATTAAAAAATATAAACCAAAATATCGCAAGAATTCCATTACAGTCACGCATGATATCAGTCAGCAGTAAGTTGTCCCATAAAATTCAATCCATCATGCAATTAATAATAGTAAGACATGATTTATATATAGAGCATTACATTAAAGCACCTTCTTGATAGTTACGTTATATTTAGATTTCAGAAGATTCAATTCGTTTCTCACCTATTATTACGATAAAATTTCTTCAGGTTGTCTTTTGTCAAACACCTTTCAGAATTCGATCAAGATTCCCCTCTTGATCTTTGAAATCAATAATTAGAAGATTTGAAAGATAATTTGAATTATCGGGCAATAAAAAAAAAAAAATAGAAATCGCACGCCAAGTAACTTAAGGAATTCTGGAGAGCGAATATTGGAAACTTTTCGAAGCCTTTGTCAAAGCAGACCAACGGGAAAACAAAAGTCATAGGAAATTTAAAGTTATGGTCTCTCAGGCATATATTTTGCTTGCCTGCATCGGCAAAACAATACAATCATTTTCTTACCTCAAAACCTAAGACTTTCTTTTGAGAGAGAGAGAGAGAGAGAGAGGAATTGAATTCGTTCCTTAGGTTAAATTCCGTTCGTGTGTGTGTGTGTGTTATTGCATCGCTTGATTTGCCTTAAATAAAGAAGTTACTTCGTGGCTATGACTAGTTTGTATCGAAAATGAGTTAAAAGTACATTTCGCAGTCATGACTGATAAATCTCACTGTTAACGCTACATTGAGTATATACATGTATATACGTATATATATTATATATATATATATAGATTTATATATATATATATATAAATATACATATATCATATATAGATATATATATATATATATATATAGATATATAAATATATATATATATATATATATATATATCATATATATATATATATATATATATATACATATAGATATCATATATATATATATATATATATATATATATATATATATTATATATATAGATTTATATATCTATATATATATATATATATATATATATTATATATATATATTTATATATATATATGA
>NC_061105.1:49440527-49455229 GCF_015104395.2 Macrobrachium nipponense | reverse complement strand
ACGACAAGAGGCGTTCTATGCCTTTATCATCAATCAAACTTTTATGGATGACATGGAAAGGGTGTGGAAGACTGAGGAAGGAAAGAAGTGAAAGGAGATCATTAGTAAGCGCTTTCATGCTGCTCGGCGTTTGTCTGCCTCTCTATGCATCTTTGCCATATATATATATATATATATAATATATATATATATATATATATGTGTGTGTGTGTGTGTGTGTGTGTGTGTGTGTGTGTGTGTATCTTGCCAAAAAAGGTTTTTAATTGTTTACCAAAAATTTTAATTTGGTCAGTTGCCTCCCTTTATAATCCTTTAATTGTCTTGTCCCCGTTTCTGAGCAGTTGGGCTTAATCCTTTTGTAAACCACTTAAATTGTACCTCTGTTTGTGTGGGGTGGGAAGGTCACTAATTCTTCAGGTGTGTTGGATTCTAGGTATTTATTTCCTTTTTATAATCTCTACCTGTCATTTATACGACACTTCCTTGTACACTCATGTTGCTATATATGTCAGTCTGCTAAGTAAAGGACTTTGAGTCGAAAGATCTTGCAGCACTTCATTGTTTCTCTTTCCTCTGTGGGCTTGTCTTATATAATATATATATGTATATATATATATAGATATATATATATATATATATATATATGTATATATATATATATATATTATAGTATACATATATTTCAGTATAAAAGTAGGAATGGAATTAACCAGTGCATTATTACTCAAACATGCGAACACACACACACATATTTATAGTATATACGTATATATACTATATATGTGTGTGTGTGTGTTCGCGTGTTTGTTTGAGTAATAATTCTGTGGTTAATTCCATACCCATTTTTATATTTTACTGAGTACGAAAGAAAAACCTTCGAATATGCTGTACTGCATTGGTAAGAGAAGTGAAGAAGAACAATCTTGAATTTAAGGTGCAAAAATTAAACAAGTGTGAAACGCGATATTTCTGACTTCGATATTTTACTATGGAGAATGGAAATATTTCATATTTCTAGAGACAAGATGACAGACAGACCGAGCTGGCAAGAAAGAGCAGAGAGAGAGAGAGATAGAAAGAGAGAGAGAGAAAGAGAGAGAGAGAGAGAGTAAGCGCATTCTCATTATGTTCAACAGAGAAAAAGCTTATATTATTACGGCACTTGTTCAGTGGAAATCTTCAAAGGGAAAGCCTTTGTATCTCATGTTTATTCATATCTGACACAATAAGTAAAATGGTCACCAGCGCTTTTGCTCTGTAATGCAGGACTACAATTAACGTGCAGAGATGTTGGAATTATTAAACTTTGTTTAACTGTTACATTCACTCTGCATGACAAGACTCCGTTCATATACTTTACTATTAACCCACACACATACACATATACGTATATCTATAATTACAATGGATGTATGTACGCTTGTATTGTAGTGTGTTTGTCCACATACACTTTGAAATGCACTGAGCAATTTGAATGTAACTTGGTATACATATGACTTACTATCTGGAAAAGAATAATGTGGGGGTAAGACATCACTGGCATCAAAGGGGGCAGGGGTAGGGGAAGGGGGTGGAAAGTAAAAATAACTGGAAATGACAGATAGTGTCTAGTGCCTAATCCATAGTTTTTGAGGTCGCTAAGATGAATAGTGACACTCCTGATGCCCTTGAAGTCCACATTCAGCTGCCGGTATGGTGGGAAGGGAGTGGGATTGGGGTGACATGTGAATATAACAGAAAATTACATATATCAGTGTCTAATCCATAGTTTTTGAGGTTGCTGAGATGAATAGTGACTCTCCTGCTGTCCTTTAATTCCAAGTACAGCCCCGATTGGAAGGGGGCGGGGTGCCGGATGGGTGAGAGGGAAGAAAAATAAAATGTAAAAATTATAAGTATTAGAGTGTAATCCATAGTTTTCGAGGTCACTTGGATAAATAGAGACAATCTCTATAGCCTTTATGTCCAAGTTCAGCCCTGATAAGAAATATAAAATGTCATTTAAAGCTGGGCAATGTAACTGAAGCAACTATCTTAACAGGAATGAGAGAGAGAGAGATGGAGACGAGAGAGAGAGACGAAGGGATAGATAGAGAGAGAGAGAGAGAGTTTATTAGTTGTCATTCAGAGTTTTCCCAGGCAGAGCCTGTAATGTATATTATTATATTATTTGTATATATATATATATATATATTTATATATCTATATATATATATATAATATTGTTTATAGGTAAACAACGTATATAATTATTTATAATATATATATATATATATATATATATATATATATATACGTATATAACACACACCATATATATATATATATTATATATATGATAATATACATACACACACACACATATATATATATATATATATGTATGTCTTTTTCATTTGTTTTCTCTGTCTTCAATCAACATCATCATTACAGTAATGTTCAAGTTGTGGTGAGAAGAAAAAGAATAATGCCAAATTCAATCTCTCTCTCTCCCTCCCCTTCCCTGCAGCTCTCTTCCCTTATCTAATACGTCAACGAACGACTCGAAGGGAACAACATTGAAAAGATAAAAAGTCAAGAGCGTCTCTCCAGGGAATCCAGAAGGAATCAAATGGTCAGAGGGATATCCTGAAGGACTCCTGATCTCATGCAAGAGGAATCAAAATATCATTCCAAGGAATGTTTACTTCGCCCTTTAGCCATGTCATTTCAAGAGGATCCTTCAAGACATGTGAACCTCGAGAACAGGCGAAAGGTTGTAGAGTCCTTCCTTCCTTCCTTTCTTCTTGTATTAATGCTTTCTCGAAAAGATGGATTATGAATGTTGCTGATCTCTTGCCAAGATTGAAGATACAATGTGATTTTTTCTTGCATTGAAGAGTTTGAACTTTCTTTCTCTCTCTCTCTCTCATTATGTTAAGTAATGCATCTTTATGTGCCCATTTAAAGCTGCGTTTACAAATATCCCTTTGCAAATATTCACACCTAAATACATTTTTCAACAATTATACAGTTTTCTCTGTCCGCAGTCCCAAAGGATTTCATGTATATAATATTAATAAACGTCTGATTAAGAGTTTTTCTGTTAATTACAAAAGCACCAAATTAGGTCATACGCTGTCATTTCTCACTCATGCAGATATATAATGAAATTTTTTTTGCCTCAGAACTGAGAGATGAGAATCTCCAAGGATGAGGTGTTGGGGTTCGAAAAACCCGAAGATAAGTTGGGAAGACTCGAGGCTAACCGCCCCCCTCCCGTAGGGGGGTAGTGCCGTCAGTGGACCTCATGCGGTGCACTGTGGGCATTACTAAAGGTTCTTTGCAGCGTGCCTTCGGCCCCTAGCTGCAACCATTTTCGTTCCTTTTACTCTACCTCCTTTCATATTCTCTTTCTTCCATCTTACTTTCCACTCTCTCCTAACACTTGATTCGTAGCGTAACTGCGTTGAATGACCTCATAGGTCCCAGTGCTCGGCCTTTGGCCTAAATTCTATATTCAAGTCAATTCAGCTCAACGACTCGAGGCACACAAGATCTAAAAGAAGATGGTAAGTCACAGAGGAGTTTAATTATTTGCGTAGGACAGCAGGATACCTTCTGCCTTTGGGTTGAGAATAAAAAGGCCGCTTAGTTTTTGTGTTACTGGAAAGTGTGAGATCTAGTTAGGAGTGATGTAATGTCGAGTACGAAAAGTTCCGAAAATATGGAATCCTCGATAGTGGACGAATTTACCTGACATGGGAATTACACGAGCAGTAAAGAAACGACTACGGTTTATCGCAAGGTCAGGCTGCCTCTTTATTTACTATAGACAGGTTTATAAAAAATCATCAGTTTAGTATCTACTTGTTTTAACTTTACTACCAAATTAATTATTACTGGTGAAATTTTTATTATTTTTCATCTTTTCATCATTACTGTTACTTTGATTAAAAGCATGATTAAACATGTCGTTAATCAAAGGATTCATTATTTCGTATCAGTTATGCATTCTTATCATTCATGATTATTCAGATCTACCGATGAATGTCATTGCTCAGATTTCTTCAAGGTTTTACAACCAGCTCCGAGAAGTTACTATAAGATATGATAATGGTGAGAGTATGATTACCGTCAGCACTACTACTACTACTACCACTTCTACTACTACTACTACAATAATAATAATAATAATAATAATAATAATAATAATAATAATAATAATAATAATAACAACTCTCTGTATCAAAACCAAAAGTCATAGATTCGAATCCTGGCAAAGGCGGATATACACATCATGTATAATTATTACGAAAGAAAATTTTTTCACGGGAATAAATTTGTCATATGAACATCATTATTTGATTACCTCAAAATTCCAAACGAGGCCACATGTAGAAGTATATTTATTAGTATATTTATTAACAGTGTCCAGTTTTTAAGAGAACGACATTACGTACGTGACCCGTGTATGAAAATAACTATTTCAAATCCACCAAAGTTCTTACAAAATCTGTTGCATACTATTTATAAAATGGAGGAGCTTAATCAACTTTATTTCCATTGGGCAAAATGTATGAGTAGGAAAACAGGATCTTCGCTCTGTACGAGCATAGAAAGAAATCTCAAATAGTGCGGCTAACGGCGGTTTTATGACATAGGCCTACCCAATATTATTGAATTTGAGTACCAATTAAACTTAATCGTTCTGTCATAAGAACCACCAGGGCCCCAATTTCCTTTCCAATATCTTTATATTTTATGGGTTTAACAATAGACAGAGTCAGAAGAAGGGAGATCCTCACCAATATTTCCTCTAATCACCCACGCCCTTGAAGTTAGGCCTATGAAGGCGATGTGCCGTTATATGTCCATTTGATGGAGGGATAAGGGAAAGCTAAGTGAAAGAGAGAGGAAGAGAGATGTTATGAATCGGGATGAGAGAGAGAGAGAGAGAGAGAGAGAGAGAGAGAGCAGAGAGTTCACATGGCTGGCGAAGACGCTTAACATAGAGGCGATTCTTAAAGGTAAGAGAAGCGATAAGTTTTAAACACCAAATTGAGTACATAAGAACCATTTACATATGTACTTAGACTCACGGTTACTTATGACCTCTAATAGTGACCGATATCAGTCTAATAATTCTGCAAAGAACAAACTTTCTGACGTTGTTCCTAATGTCAACATGATGGCAACATCAAAAATAATGATTATTGCGTGATGAAAACGAGACGCTATTTAAGGGGAAACAAAACAATCTAAGAGTGTTGCTCTTACCGTTTTTGAGGTGCATCGAGTAAAGCGTGGTTCACAGAGGTATTCAGGGCAGAAAATCGGACACGAGTATGGTTGCAGTCAGTCACTTGTGCGTTTTTCAAGCACTATCAGCAGCACATTATAATGTTACCCGATGGAATGGTCACTTGTGCATGACTCTCGCTAAGTGTGGTGTCAAATGCAGTTATCTCGTTTTAGGTTAGATGCAATCTCTATGAAAAAAAATCTGTTGTAGATTAATGTTTGCTTTGTTTTTTATGTATATTGTATAATATATTTTACATTAACATGAGAAATGTTATTTTTGGCGTAAGATTGAATTGTTAGATGTAAACTCATTTGATGCTGCGTTGCCGGTGCTCAGCCGTGCTCTTTCAAGTAGTAGTCTAAATTGGATTGGTGCACTAGACGTTACGGAGTCAGTTTGGACTTAATTCTGCGGTCAGATGGCAACCGTCCAATCTTTCCTCGACGATATAATGACCCAATGAGGGAAAGATGCCATGTGTTTGATAAAATGCCACTTCCGAGAACATAGTACCGGGTCAGCCACGACGACAAAACCCTGCACCAAACAGCCTAGGCCTAGTTGTGAAGCCAGAGCTCGTTCTCCTGAAATCGATATATCTGTTGGTAGGTGTGATTCAGTTTTTAAATCTGTCTTCCATGTTGACATATATCCACTTCGGTCTAGGCTACAGATGTCCCTTAGTATTAGGTGTAACATGTATTTCTGATCTGAAAATTATCTTTAGTCAAGGAAATATTCATATCCAGTTGAATATGTGTATTCAGTTTTCCTTCTGAGTCAAACGAAATTTCGTCTTTCTCTATAAGGCGTGTAGCCTATGTATTCAGTATTTCTGTTATAGGATGAATAATCAGTACTCATCTCTTTCGTATTAAGAAAAAAAAAGCAGCTGTGGAAATCAGATATTCGGATCATTGATATGAAGTATAGAGAATTCTAGTTAGTTTAATATGAATTAATTTGATCCACACACATTCAACCGTGGCTCGCTTCAATGAACAGCCCATAGCAGGAGACAGAATGGACCGTTATGTTTATTTACTTGAAAAGTATAATTGGGTGAAATGTTGCTTGTAATAACGTGAGCCACGATAGCGTAATTATTGTGTTATTATTGGAAATCGTTATTTAAGATTCTAATTAGACAAGGAAACGTTGCAAGTTATTAAGGTTCGTTAGCATTTGACATAAAAGACAAGGTAAAAAAAAAGGCACTATAGGGAAGAGCACGACACACTATTTTGATGTTATATCCTACACATACTCTGTTTATTATTTGCCATAGAAGCTTTCTTTTTCAACTTTCCTTCACTCAAACTTTCGTATTTTGAAACTTCAAAATGTAAGAAACTGCTACGGGACATGTTAGAGAAATGTTAATGATTGATAGGTTATTTTCCTCCCTGTGAATTCCCTGGAAGAATTCCTTTCATACCGTTTCGTTAGCTTTGCGCTTTCTGTTTGTAAATGAGCTAATGTTCTTTCGAATCAGGGAAAACGGAAGGAGTAAGAACATCCCAAATCGTGAAAATAAAGGAGAAGCATGCACAGGCCACAGTAACCTGACTGAGTTTAGTGTGGGATATAGTGAGTGTTACAACCGCCACATACGTGTCCTATGATGGTGTTCATTTTTTATTAATTGTTATGGTAACGCTTACTCCAAAACTAACCATCCATTCAACACCATCTTTTAAGAAAATCATCTCATAAGCCTAAGCACTGCCACGGCCATTTGACTATATAAGAACACGCGCAATGTTTCTACGACTGTAGGCCTAATAACATCCATCAGAGGTAGGCGTAATAATATCCATCAAAGGACGTGATCTCGGTTCCATCATTTTCGGTTACTTGGGTCATTGTGAAAGGGGAGTAATCCATAAAGTTTCGATATATGAAGAACTGGCGAGCATAGGCCTATGATTTTGGCCATTTGGTTTAAGTTGTTTGCACGAAATTATTTAATTTAAGATTATCGAAGCAGTTGATATGGTTCTGATTCCCCCATCAATGCAAGGTCTCCAACGACTCATCGACACTTGCCGCCAATATGTAGAGGAATTTGATATTATTTACAACGAAACCAAGACCCAGTGCATGTCGCTGCTCCCGAGATCGTTTACGCATATTGCAGAACCACAAATTTTCCTCGGAAACCATCGGCTGCAATTTGTGCACGAATTTCCGTATTTGGGTCACATTATCACCGACGACCTAAAAGATACGGCAGACATTGAACAGAGGCGTCGTAAGCTATGTGCAACTGGCAACATGGTTGCAAGGAGGTTTGCCTTCTGTCACCGAGACGTGAAACTGCTGCTCTTCCGCTCGTACAGCTACAGTATCTATGGGTGCTCCCTCTGGACGAACTATACCCGAGAGACCATGAGACGTATCACTGTTGTGCACAATGACATTTTGAGACGCCTCATACAAAGCTTCCTAATGAGGGAAGCAAGAAGATCTAAATTGTGGGAAAGATAGGAAAACATGAGGTGCCTTTGTCCCCTAAAGGACTTAATCTCTGTATTGGCAGGATGTCATCTGCAGATTCTGTCATTATTATTATATTTTATTGCTGATATTTTAATTTTTCATTATTACTGTGAATACTATCAAGTTAAATTTTTTTTGTTACATTCAATTTTCGTATTTAGCTCTCTGGACCTGACTACTGCAACCACCCAAGGTCTCTAGATGAAATTTAAGTTATATAATCTGTGCACTAACTGTTATAACTCTCAATGCATTTTTTTTTCTCACCAATATTACTACTGTTATTACCAGTATTATGATTACTAGCTTTTATACTACCTCAGCTATTTGATGGATAAGTGCCGATTATTCTTTTTTTTTATCATGTTGTCTCATTTATCTTGATTGTGTGTTACTGTCTGCATTTTGTATATTCCATGTAAATTGCCCCAAAATGAGCTGAAATAAAAGATATTATTACTATTATTTTATATATATATATATATATATATATATATATAGTATATATTTAAACTTCTTTCGTTTTATCTCCTTTTAGAAAATAGGTGTTCAATTTACGGTTGCTGTTTTCAACTCATTCATGTTTGAACTGTGTTAGTTTTTCATCTCATGATTCTAATTCGTTCTCTCATTTAATTTTCAGAGGCGAATAGCAAGGGATTCCAGATTACAGAACAACGATACGAGAAGAAAATATAAGGAGTGAACACCCGCACACACAGTCATAAAAGAGGTGAGCTGATAGAATTACAGACAAAAATAAGTAGATATATTTAGGCCCTCCACAAATACTCATTGAATCATTTCATCACGACCACATAAGGGCCCAGGGGCGTAACTAGGTGAGAATGGGCCAGTGGCATTTTCTTACAGTGGGAGGCCCCCATTACCTCAAAAAAAAAAAATTAATATAACATATATAGTGGTAATATATGGTCAATAATTTGTTTTATATATATATAATATTATATTCTAGTATACCTATATATATATTTTATATGATATAATATTAATCTATATTCTGGGAGAGAGAGTAGAGAGATTGATTTAATATATTGTAGAACTGGTAGACATAAGAAATTAAAATATAATATGCAGGCATTGAAATATAATTACTAATAGTTAATACATACATAGCTTAGAAAAAAACATCTAAATTATATATTCTCAATAATGAATCAGATGAATCCCCTTATGTAGGCCTATGCGGCCGTTACATTATTGCATAATTACGATGCCTATAAAATAAAAATAAACACAACTTGGTCCAAAACATCTATACCATCATTAAATAAACAAATATACCTTATACCTTCTAGAATTCTTTCTTCCTTGCTTTCATCTCTGCAAATCTGTCAATGACTTTACTTAAGTTCAATTTACGTGCAGTTCCTTGTTCAATTGATAGAAGAGCTAGTCCTTCTAATCTTTCCTGTGCCATTGTACTTCGCAAATAGTTTTTAACAAGCTTTAGTTTGGAGAATGAACGCTCTGCACTTGCAGTTGTGACTGGAATAGTTAAAAACAATAGCATTGCAGTGCAAACCTCAGGGAAACTGGCTGAAATAGAATGATTTTCTATGATCAACATATTAGCAAGGTCCTTAATACTAGAAACTTTGCTTATTTCTCCCTTCAGAGCAGATCTCATGCTGAGAATTTCCTGTGTGAATGTTTCTGACACATCGTTGTGGTATTTTTTCACAAAACTAGATGCTTTTTCGTACAGCTCTGAGTCAGATAAATTTTGCAATGAGATTGGTTCCAACACTGAGAATGATGAGACAACTTCATGCAAGCCAGTAAAACGGAAGTTCAACTGAGTTGTGATGATGTCCAGAGTACGATAGTAAACAGTTACTTTACACAAACTCTCTGGATCTTCTAATCTTTGGTCTTCACAAAGCTCGCCAAAATGTCCTTTTACGGTACGAAGTCTCTTTTTCTCAAATTCTGGTCTGATTGACCACTTCTGGGCTGTATCTGTTGCTTCTTTCTTTACATCCTCAAACTGATTTCTTAATCTGCACATCTCATCCATGCAAACCTTTAAGAGGTCTGCTGCCTTAGCAAGATCAACTGCTTTTGATTGCAGCATTTTTTATACTTAATTTATTGATTGTAAGATTTAGGACTGAAACGTCAAAAGGAATACAAAATTGAAATTTTCAAGACATTTCTTTAGTGCAGTGGCTTCATTGCGTTCGTCTGCCTTAGAGCTGCATAATATTATTTGTGCTAGAGCTTTCTGCACATCACAGAATCGAACTTTGAGAGCAAATACCGCATCATAACGTCCAGCCCATCTAGTTGGGTTCAACTTTTTAATAGTTACCCCTTTGTGAGTGCCTGATTCAGAAATTAAGCTAGATAATATGTCCTATGTCTTGATACTCAATCGAAAAAGCACATAGACTCTTTGAACAATATCATAAAACTGGGCCATTTCTGTCACATTCTTGACAGCATCATTAATCACCAAATTTAAATTATGAGCAGCACAATGAACATAAACTGCACTGGGTTCAACATCAATTATTTTTTTCTGCACACCTTTGTATATCCCCTTCATGTTACTAGCTCCATCATATCCTTGGCCACGACACCTTGAAATAGAAAGTCCTCTTTGTTTAATTATTTGCAAAATTTGTTCTGATAGTGCAGCTCCACTTTGGCCCTCAACCTTATGAAACCCTAAAAAAGACTCATTAATTTGTAGGGCCTTTGGCTTTCCATTATCATCATATTCTATGCTACAGTAACGGTATATTTCACACATCTGATCAATTTTGGAAATATCCTGTGCTGTATCTAACATTATGCTATAAAATGGAGCTGCTTTAATGGCACAAGTAAGTTCTTTTTCAGTTTCCTTTGAAAGCAACTGAATGAGTTCATTTTGTATCATTGGGCTCATATACTTTGTTTTACCTTTAGGTTTACTGTTTAATTCTGAAAGAACTGGATCATATTTAGAAAGCAACTCAATGATGCAAATGAAATTTCCACGTTTCCTTTCATCCTCATCATAATCACCTTCATCTTCTGCTTGTGTTCCTTCTCTGTGTCCACGAAATGGCAAATTGCACATCGCTAATGTAAGAGTTACATTTAATAATCTGTCCAAAACCTGACGTCAGTATTTTTTCTCCTTTTGAAGATTACCTTCAAGTGCTTCACTCAAAGTTCCATGCAAGCGCCATTGTTCATATACTAGGCATGCATTATAGTGAATTTGGGATGATTCGTGCCTCTTCATACCTTCAACTATGTGTTTCCAGTCACAATAGCCATCAATCCATGTATCTTGAAATCTACTTGCTCCTCGATTAGCAAACAACCAACGTGTCTCACAATAAGCCTTTTCAAGAACTAGTGAATAGCATAACCACGACCTCTCAATTTTCACACCTGATTTGGACACTGCATGATAATATTTTTCAGAGAAAGAGCGACCTTCTGCATCCTTTTTGAAAGGGCCATTAGGCTTGCAATGTCCATTTGTAATGGTAAATCGTTTTGTTTTGTTCCTTTAAATGATCAAAACATACTGGCGGTGACAGGTGGTGACAGACTCTGGTAACTGGTGTACAGGCCACAGGGAGGCCAGGACTTAGACAGGAATATAACGCGTTCAAGCCAAGATCTCATACGGACCTGTCGTGTACGGACAGTAATACCCACTATGACCTCCTAACCCGTAACCCATCGTATACATTAACAATATGTAATGTCTTCTCAGTTTCTGTTAATAATCATTTACCAGTATTATATTGAGGAATTTGAAATAATTTTTTTCTTAAATCATTAAAATATAACGGTAAGCAGTAGCCTACATTTTTTTTTTCTTTTACGGCCATGGCCCCATATCCCTTGGGTCCCTTGGCCCCCTTTCTGTGACTCTACGTCCATGGGCCCCTTTAATCATTATAGGCCCTGGGCCCGTGGCAGTTTGCCACCTCTGCCACCCTATTGTTACGCCTCTGCATAAGGGTATTGTCTCTTTATTGACCACATCCAGTCAGGTCAGCTCTCTCTCCTGTCTTGGCTGTGGTTGAAGTCACAATCGTCAAGCTTTGTCACCTCATTTCGTATTTTGTGAAATAATCTGGTTAGCATACAAGGTGCCATTTAATTGTCGGCTGAGATCATTTCTGCAGTTATTTCACTATAACCTCTTTGGTTTCACGATTACTGAACTAGTAACAATTCGTGATTTCATTCATTTTTCATTTCATTCATTCAGCTTCCACCGTAGGACAATAACATTATCACCATCATATTTTGTTATTCATGAAAATACAGATAGTTTATCATTAGTTTTATTATTACTATATATGCAGCTTAGGATAATTTTATTTAATGCAATAAGGTTACACAGTGCTATTTCCTAAAAGAACGAGAGGGAGCGAGGTAAAGGTAAGGGGGAAGATATGTACTGGGTAAATCAGTTTTTTGTAGGCAGATCGCCATGTCAAACGAAGAACGTTGCTATAGTTGTAGGGCTCGCAACCCCATCCCATTGAGCAGCACTTTTATGAGGAACCCATTCATAGGGAAAACTATAATTTATATATATATATATATATATATATATATATATATATATATATATATATATATATATATATATCGAGCTACAATGTCCTTTAATATCTAATTCGCTCTACCTCGGAATTAATATATTTTCATATATGCTTAACCGAAGGCGAATTTTTTTCTCGATAATAGACTTGCCTGGACCTGGGCGCGAACCCATGGATCCTTTCAAATCCAGGAAACGTCAGTGAAGCTTTTACCTATACACCACCGCAAGAGGTGTAGTAGGTAAAAGCTTCCCTGACGTTCCCTGGATTTGAAAGGATCCATGGGTTCGCGCCAGGTCCAGGCAAGTCTATTATCGAGAAAAAAATTCCCCTTCGGTTAAGCATATATGAAAATATATTAATTCCGTGGTAGAGCGAATTAGATATTAAAGGACATTGTAGCTCGATATATGTATATGAATCACGGAAATGTGATATGACTTATATATATATATATATATATATATATATATATATATATATATGCGTGTGTGTGTGTGTGTGTAGTAGTCAAAGCACAGTTGGTCCCTGAGGTACTTAATGTCTACGTGAGCTAGACGGTCACCAAAGTTTCTTTCTTAATGAAGGTCATCAAATATTTCGGGTCGCGTGGTTTTATTGTTCTTCTTCCCATAAGAGTTTCTGGACAATTTCCTTGTGATCGAGAAGAAAGTGGTGGTTCTCATTTCCATCGAGATGCAAGTGATGGTTCTCGATTTAAACGAGCGGAAAATAACGAGTTCTTCGTTGGAGCGACATCAGTGTTATTTGCGTTTAGGCAAATGGGAAACATGCAATGGAGATTGAAGATGGAAAATGAGCCGTTGAGTGTCGAGTTTTTTTTTTTTTCTTAAGCCTTTAATTGTCGATTTAAAATAGAACTCTTGATTGATATACTTAATATTCTAATTGGCTTTTATGGCTAGTTTTTCAACTTTGTTTCCGTTTTTGTTATGAGAGGAGGCTCAATGTCGGAAACAGAACTGAAGAAGTATTGTTCTCTTCACTGGGATCTGTGGTCATTTGCACATTCATGAGCAAAAGCGCAGTCTATTTTCTAAATTGATTAATTACAGAAATTCATTATTAACATGCAATATATTTCAGTCAATCGTCTGACAGATTCATTTTAAAACATATCAATCCGTCTCTCATTAATTAGCATGTCTCTTTGTCTGTTAGTCTGTGTGCTAGTCTTTATACAGCACTGTTACGTTGTGAAGGCTTATAATTCAACAGGGAATTGATTTGCTTAGTAACAGCAAGGCTGCGTGAATATGCTAATGAGAATGAAATGTATTGCTTCAGTAAAGGAAATCCTTTAATTGCACATTGCTGAAACTCTCTCTTGCAATTTTTGACAATTTGAAATCGGCGTTCCAAAAATACATTTCTCTTTCGAAACATATCCAGGATTTATTGTGTCCGTGCTTCGTTGCCAGTGGAACAAAAGGGAACCAAAGTCATTATGACCCAAAACCTAATGAATCAGACCTCGGGAAGTGCAATTGAAATGCTGCTGTAAATTACTGTCTGCAAAAGGTGGAAATAACAATTTGCCGGAACAAATTTCCTGGAAACAATGGAAAGCCTCTCTTATTCCAGAAACCCTGCGGGAGATTAATGTATTTGATATATACATTATATATATATATATAGTTATATATATATATATATATATATATATATATATATATATTATATATATATATATTATATATGATATCTTAATATATCCTATATAATTTTATATATTTTTTTTCCAAAAAGCGTTGACTAATCTGCAAACTGCCGAGACAGATAGATGTTAAACACATTCTACACCACACACACACACACACACACACACACACACATGTATATATATATATATATACATCGACAACAAATATCCTTAAATATCTAATTCGCTCTACCTCGGAATTAATATATTTTCGTATATGTTAACCGAAGGAGAATTTTTTAGTCGATAAAAGATTTATCGGCTCAAATCCAGGACGCACAGTGAAGCTTTTAAACCACACCGCCAATGTGCGTCCTGGATTTGTTGGGTTCGATGGTCGCGCCCGTGAGCCGACAAATCTCTTATCGACTAAAATTTGTGTGGTGTAGAATGTGCTCATGCCTGTCTGTCTTCGGCATGTTTGCAGATTAGGCAACGCTTTGAAAAAACAATATATGAATAAATAAACAAATAAAAATAGTCACATAAATGTATAAAAATTCTGTCTGCAGCTCCGTCTGAGGACTGCCCTAGTTATGTAGTCTACCGTTTGCAAAACTACCACAGTTTTTAATGTGTTGCATAATCCTGAAGATTGTCGCAG
>NC_061105.1:49423027-49435527 GCF_015104395.2 Macrobrachium nipponense | reverse complement strand
TAGATATTATATATATTATATATATATATATATAATATACTGGATATATATATATAGGAATATATATATATATATAGATTATTAGACTATATTATAAATATATGTATATATTTACTATATATTAAATATAATATATATAATATACTATATATATATATTACACCTAGGGTTATATTAATGATATATTGCCAATATGTTCGCTGTGACCTATTTGAATGTGGAGAAGCAACGACCCAAGAAAAGCTGATCAATGGTTTCTGTGGGTGGCGTGATATGAAAACTGCATAGAAAGATGAGTCAATGTACTCAGTTCATGAACTCTTTTCAAAAGTGCCTTTGGGAAACTGGTTGTAGCCAGTAATGTGAGGCGCTAACGAAATGTGCATTCGTATGTGCGTGTGCGCCTCTTCTGTTAATAATGTACGATACCCAAGTCTATGGGGGATATTGATAGAGGTGTCTTTGAGAGAAAGACAAGATGTTGAGGGTGCTTTCTGAAGTGTTTTATGATAAGTGTGTTAAATATTCCGGCTGCTTGGGTGAGTCTTATAATATTTTAGCCAAAGAGCTGGCTTGTTGTCTGTTTAACATTTCATCAGAATATCCAATCTTTTCCAATCTGTAATCTCTGTTGTTAAACTTATGTGTGTACGTTTTAGGTGTTTCTCATGTCTTTGAAGCAGACGGTTCTAGCGGAACCATGAGTGGGGACCGAGGGAATCCCGATGGGATAAGAAACATTTGGCGTGACTAAATACTTTTTTTTGTTAGACATTTTTTTGATAGTGGGGTAACTTGAGTCAAGTTAGTCTGTGAGACCTAATTGATTTACTGTCTTTATTGTTAATAAATGTATTTTTTATAATACAGCTCTCTCATTTTGAATTACCTGTTAAGAGTGGAGAGAAGTTAAAAGAGGTGGAGAAAGAGTGGAGGAGAGAGAGAGAGAGAGAGAGAGAGAGAGAGAGAGAGAGAGAGGTCACTTGGTGAGAGAGAGAGAAAGAGAAGGTCGCGAGCCTTGGTTGCTTAGAGAGAGAGAGAGAGAGAGAGAGAGAGAGAGAGAGAGATTTGTGTGTTTGCCTGACGCTCGGAGTTACACGTTTACCAAATGAATAATGAGGATCATATCCTCATTACAGGTGGTGGCAGCTGGTGAAAAAGTGGTATAAAAGAGTTTTTTTTATGCCTAGGTACGCTAATGAAGAGATAGGTGACCAGTTAGAAAATAAAGGGGTTATGGCTTAGCGATAGTTTTCGAACGACAAAGCCTTTGTGGGATTGTGGAAAACTGTTAAATTGTTAGTTTTCAGTTACTAAGTGAGAAAAAATGAGAAATATCTATCTGTTAGCTGTGCAAAGGGGAGAGGGAACGATTTTATCGGACTCAGCATTTGGCCCAAGGAGTCAGCCTACAAGCAGTTGCAGCACTCAGTATGACTTCTGTGTGTAATGTCGAGTGCATCCCGAGATATCGTGCGTGTCACTGCCGTGTTGTACGCGAATTCCGAGTTCTTTTTGTTCCCATTATGGAGTGGTAAGTTTTAAGGAATATTGTTTATGTTTTTTTAAAAATATTTCGGTGAAATGGGAACTGGTTAAGATGTCAAATTTTTTTTCTTTCCCCATAGTAGCAAAGTGACGTGTTTTCTTTATTTGCGCGTGTTTATAATAGACGCATTCGTCTTTGTTTAACATAAGGGTGTATAAAGATGTTTTTTATGCATGCGAACTGTGCTTGGATAGCATATTTCGCTTGGAGACAAAGCGGCCACTGAATTTTATGGGCTCAGCACATTTCTGCTAACCAGGCGCGAGAGGCGCGCTGCAGGGGGGTATGGCCTGCCTCGGGGATAGTGCATGGAGGGTACGGGTACTGGCCTGCCTAAGGGGGTATTGCAAGGAGATGGGTACTGGAGATGGTAACCTTGGGGGGTTATTCTCAGACACCGTTCAAGGGGGGTATTCTGTCGCTTCACTGGGAAGTGTTTCAATGCTCAGTGGGGGGGAAAAAAATTTTTTTCTCTCAGTGTGGGTGAACTCCTCCTTCCTTTTTTTTTCTTTGTCGGGCTGTTGGAAGACGAGTCTGGCCTTGACAATGAATGCTAGGATATCAGCTGATTGATTAGTTGATGAAGTGAAATGCCCGTAGAGTTTTTTTTTAGAAAAGAGATTTTCTTTCTCTTGGATGAAGAGAAAAGGAAATAAAAAGAGATTTTCTTTCTCGTGAATGAAGAGAAAATGGTAGTTAACATGCACGGATGTGTTGTATGTTTTCCTTATGCCTTGGAAGACACAAATATAATGGGACACAGATTATTATTTATTATTTTTTTTATTGTGTTGGAGAAATTACTTTAAAAATGGTGCCGAGTGGTGGTGTATGGTAATGCCCGATGCCGTGAGTGGTGTTGATTGTGTGGGTGTGCAATGTTTGTATATCATGGGGTCAGCATTACTGGTGTATGCAATTTGAATTACACCCTTACTTGAGATCTTTGCAAGAGAATTGTTACTATGGAGAGTTATTATTATATTAATTAATTATTGGTTGTGAGATGTTTCACGGGAGGGTTGCTTAAGTATAATTATCATTACGGGAGACTTGTTTTACGAGAGATTTGAGATATTTCATGGAAGATTTTATATAATTATTACAGATAATTATTCATGGAGAATTATTACAATGAATTAATGGGAGAAATCTTGGGGTTAATTATTTGTTAAGTTTTTTTAACTTTGGAGAATATTTCAGTAATTCACGAGTGATGAGGTTTGCTGAATCTTGATGAATCTGGCTGAATCTTGGTGAATTGTGTTGAATCTTGCTGAACTTTTGGTGAATTTTCTGCTGAATTTTTTGGTGAATGGACAAGCATTAACATTGGTGATGTTTTTTTGTACTAATACTGGTAATTTGATGATAGCAATTTTGGTGATTTTGCTGTTAGTGATATTTCTGATACTGATTTATGTTATACTAATACGTGGGTGCTGTAATGCCATCAAGGGTGGTGAAATGCTTTTTTTTGAATTTGGGAAAGGAACTAACAACACATTATTTTAGTTTTTTTCTTTTTTTATGAGTTCAGCAGATAATTGCTTGACATCTAGTGAGTCACGAGAGATAGTTAACAATGCCGTTGATTTTTCTTTTCTCCTTTTTTGGAAGTTAGCCATCGCTGACACAAGTTTTTTTATCATGGGTGAATTTGAATTTATTTTTTCTCTCCAGTTAGTGTGAATATTATCTCTGTTCATGACTTAGAGTCATTATTCGGGAACGTGTTTGTGTTTCAGCTATTTGATGTTGTAGAGAAATATATGGGAGAATTCTTGCACTGTTTTGAATGCATACGTAATGGCACTACATTTTTTTTCTCTGGATATTTGTGTTCCAGAAATTGTGAGTTTTCTTGCACAATACCTTTGTTGTATTTGTGATAACTTTGTGAGAGATAGGAAACTTGGTTAAGTTTTCTAGTGGCCTATGTCGTAGTGCATATGGAGAAGTCTTGGCTAAGACACTTTGAATTTGGAGTTCTGTTATAATGAGTTGTGGCACATTGGCGATTTTTCAAGAAAATTTTCTAGACAGTTTTTATTTGCCGAGTTTTGCCCTTTTTCAGCAATTATGCTAAATGGAGAGAGTTTTTTATAGTTTGACTATAACATTGGGTTATTCCCTGGAGAATTGAGATATATTATTTTGGAGTTGTAATTGGAGGTATATTTTAGTTTTGAGTTATCATTTGAGATATATATATTGGAGAATCTATTTTGGCCATTTTTTTGATATTTGCCAATGGTGATGAAAGCTATGTTTAGTTCAATTATTTTGCAGCTATCTTTGTTGCAAATGAGACACATATTTGAAGATATATGGGGCAATATTTGTGAGTGTGTGAGTTAGATGCTTTGAGTGCACATTTTTTTTGGAGATAGGACTTCATTTTTTTTGATATTCCTTTTTGGAGATTTAATATTTTTTTGGAGCCTTGTTTTATTCCACATGGAGTATTGGGGAAATAGAGTTAAATATTTTTTTATTTGCCGAAATAGAGGTGATTATTCTTTATACTCCGGAGTGGTGTTTTTTATTAACATATGGCTATCAGAGAAATAAGAGTGAATAATATGGGGTTGGTTACTAACCAAATGGAGGAAATATTTTTATATCCGGAGTGCTCTTATTATTAATATGGTGTCACATAGATATTTATGGAGGTGGAATTAATCTTTGGCGGGTGACCCTTTTTTGTGGTTATGGGAGTTTTGTTTTCTCGAGCCAAGAGAAGATTTCTGTGGTTCTTTCTTTTTGGTTTCGTGACTATTTGGAGGCGAGTGGCATTACTGTATTACGAGTCCTATGGAGATGTGTGCATTTTTTTATGTTCACAAGCGTATTATTTTTGGAGGCATATAATTGGGCAATATCACGTGAGAGAATACGTCTTGAGACAAATTTTTGAACACATTAGTCATATCCTGGAGTTAATTTTGTGAAATGTGTCAGTTAGACCTTTTTCTTGTAGAATCATGAGTTTTCCAAACTTGTGTGTCATAACTAGACATTTTTTTTTTTTTATGCTGCTGTTTGAGCACACGTCCGTCAGGTGGATTTTTCTGCTGACAAGCGCTGTGTGCTGTTCCTTTTTTTTTTCCTCTGATGGTGATTGCTCGAGTTTTTTAGTTTTTTGCAATATCTGGAAAATGGTTTGACAATAGCATTTCACGAAAGCGCATGGTAAGAAGTTTGTTTCTGGACATGTCCAGTCGATAAAGTTGTCGAGAAATTCTGTAACTTTACATGGGGCATATCTTGGAAAAACGCGGGGGTTATGCATATTATACATATATTATGTATTTTGTGATTGGGAAATCTACTTGTGATTATCTTTTTTTTATTTTTTTTCCTTTTCCTATGAGAGATGTAATTGGGGATTGAGCTTAAATAGCATTTCTTTTTGGACGGGAGATGTAATTTTTCGGGAGTTGTTATTTACGTAAATGGGAGTTTGACATTAAGTCTCATTGTAATTAATTGTATGAGTAGTAAAGGGGTTTTTGCTGTTAAACATTGAAGATTTTTTACTGATTTTGTGGGTCGTTCAGATGTCAGAGCTTGAGAGAACATTTTTTGGGTCTGGGCTTGTTACTTGATTTTTTTTTTTCCTTGGGCTCATTACGATTTTTTCTTTTTTTTTTTTTTACTTATAGAACATTTCAAGTTGAAATGTAAGTGCAGAAGTCCGTGGAGTTGCTGTGAGTTTTTGGGTTGTGTGTGTGCTGATTTATGAGTTTGGAGAATTGAGTTGGAGAACTTGGTGTTTTTTTTTTTTCTTTGAGAGTTATTATAATGACTTATCATTTAGTAGTCATATTAAATGGAGTTAAGTTGGGAGACATTCAGTTAGTATTTCTGACTTATTGAGATCGTTGTTTGATAGAAGTAGTATGTCTGGGGTTAATTCTTTCTTGATTGACCAGTGACTTGACTGAACATACTAACCCACCAAAAAAGTCGTTTCCCAACGCTAGCAAGACGTCCACCAGCCGTGCAGATAGGTTGCTGTCGTTTTGTCCATGGTGATCACGAGAGTCTACAAAGTCAACTGCGCTTTTGGGGATCCGCAGAAGTCATTAGAAGTCTTCTGCAATGGTGAGGCATTCCGTCTTCCTACAGTTAGCTAAAGTCTGTTCAGCTAGTAGCAGACAATCAAAGAGGGATATTCAGAATCCAAAATGAGAAAATTCTAGTGTTATTTGGAGAAATGAAGCATGATAAGACTTTATTTTATAATGCCAGAGACATGCAGTTATTACTTATATTTTATTCTAAGCCGGCTAATGTGTTTTATATTATATAAGCTGTTTTGTTTGACCATTTTGCTAGGCGGGAGCTAGCATTGGTTAGTGGCCGAGCCATATTACGCCTAGGGTTATAATTAATGATATATTGCCAATATGTTCGCTGTGACCTATTGGAATGTGGAGAAGCAACGACCCGAGAAAAGCTGATCAATGGTTTCTGTGGGTGGCGTGATATTAAAACTGCATAGAAAGGTGAGTCAATGTGCTCAGTTCATGAACTCTTTTCAAAAGTGCCTTTGGGAAACTGGTTGTAGCCAGTAATGTGAGGCGCTAACGAAATGTGCATTTGTATGTGCGTGTGCGCCTCTTCTGTTAATAATGTATGATACCCAGTCTATGGGGGATTTTGATAGAGGCGTCTTTGAGAGAAAGACAAGATGTCGAGGGTGTTTCTCAGAAGTGTTTTTTATGATAAGTGTGTTAAATATTCCGGCTGCTTGGGTGAGTATAATATTTTTAGCCAAAGAGCAGCTTGTTGTCTGTTTAACATTTCAGTAGAATATCCAATCTTTTCCAATCTTTAATCTCTGTTGTTAAACTTATGTGTGTACTTACGAGGTGTTTCTCATGTCTTTGAAGCAGACGGTTCTAGCGGAACCATGAGTGGGGACCGAGGGAATCCCAATGGGATAAGAGACATTTGGTGTGACTAAATACTTTTTAGACATTTTTGATAGTGGGGTAACTTGAGTTAAGTTAGTCTGTGAGACCTAATTGATTTACTGTCTTTTATTGTTAATAAATGTATTTTTTATAATGCAACTCTCTCATTTTGATTACCTGTTAGAGTGGGAGAGAGGTGGAGAGATGAGAGAGAGAGAGAGATGAGAGAGAGAGAGAGAGAGAGAGAGAGAGAGAGAGAGATTTGTGTTGTTTGCCTGACGCCTGATTACACGTTTACCAAATGAAAATAATGAGGATCATATCCTCATTAACAGACCATAACATACATATATTATATATTATATATGATATATATATATATATATCTATTATTATATATGATATATATAATATATATATATATATAATATATCTAACATCGCGGAAAACGACACACCCTAAAACTCAGGTGGACGTTCGCCTAAGCCTTTCATGACGTGAGGTCCCTCTCCAGGAAATGAAGATGTCTCTCCCTCTCCTTCCCTCCCTCATGCTCAGTGGTGAGAGATGAGGCGTAATGTTTTTTTTTTTTATCGGACGACACTCTTTTTCTCGCCAATTAGAACATTTCTATAGTTTTGTTTTTTCTCAAAGGACCTTCTCCTAAGTCTGTCTCTTAACTTAGAAAACAGTTCATTTTCATTGTGGTTCACAAGAGATTCCCCTAGATCGTTCCTGAGAAAGAGTCATTGTTTAGGCAGGACAAATTCTCCTGGTTTCTGCATCTGAATTATTTTCTCGTAATTTTGAAGCATCATTCCCGTTTATTCAGCGCTTACTAGACAATCACGTTGTGAGGAAAAAGAGAGTTCTGAACGATAGGGAGTTTGAAGCACACTGCAAAGGCCAAAACATTCATGAATGTAATTTATATCGTTATTTGTCAGATCATATATACAGAAATGACTTTGCTGTTAGAAGATATTATATCTCCGCCTGCACTGCAGGTACTTCATATTAGAGATAGGAGAAGGGAAATAGATTAGGGTGTAATATAAACGTAATTTCAGGTACTTGAAACATAAGAGAAAAAAGGGCAGTGTTTCACAGAAGCACTTTGATTATTCTTGCATTTATATAAAAGATATGAATGAAAATAATGCCAGGAAGGTGCGGGGAGAGTGACACGTTTCGATTTAGGGAAAATATGACGAAAGTCAACACGACCCAATACAGTGAACTGCTTCCAGAGGTCCGGACAAATGATCTTACATTTTACGAGATGAACTTTTTTACTACTAATCTGATGTCCGGATGAATGATCTTTCATTCTACGGGATGAACTCTCTCTCTCTCTCTCTCTCTCTCTCTCTCTCTCTCTCTCTCTCTCTCTCTCTCTCTCAGCTTTCTTACGACCAATCTGATGTCTGGAAATCTGGAAATCTTACATTTTCCAGTTGAAACTAATGCATGAAATATTTCGTTCCAAATGTCTGATCAGGGAACTGACTAGATGGAAGGTTTTCCTTTGTAATATTGCTACATCCAATTCACTATTCCTTCGACCCTTCCCCCTTATTTACATGAGACTCCGTTTTTAAGTGAGAAGTGTTTCAGGGTAATTAATGCGCTTGTCGCCTCTCATTATGGGTGATAAGTACCGAGATGACATCGTCCACTCAATTTGTGCCTGATTGCTTGGTTTGAAAGCCTTGTCTTTCTTTGTTTGTTTGTCTGGTGAACGACGTGACACCGAGGAAAACAGAGTTTAATTCCTGATTTGTCACGTCTCTAAAAGGGCATTAAGTTTTCAGCAGTTTATTTGGCATTAGATTTTCAATTTAGAAATAAATACAGTTTATTTTCAAAGTGAGTTAGAAATGTAGTGAGAATAGTGTTGGTTGGTTTATTTCCATTATCCTCCGGGAGTAGAAACGCGAATGTCAGTATCTTTGAATTTCGTTCATATCCACACACAAGGGATCCACAACTCCCTGCTAGACGATTCTATGGCCTAGGACACCTCACTTGCTGAGTAGAGTGAGAAAGCTGACTTAGCTGTTGGAGTATATCATATGAAGCAGGTTTAATGTAATAGTAGGATATATGAAATATGCGTTATATTACTGGAATTCCTTTAATTATATGAGAAATATAAACTTCTTTTTGTGAAATGAAATAGTATATGTTATTTAGAGGACTTTTTGCTGACTAGTAACATTCGTGTCGTTTTTTTCAACTTGTAGAGGCAATTTTAGTTTGTAAAACAGGCATTTTCTCTGAAGAAGGCAAAGTTAAATTATTTTAAAATAATAACCTCGCAAAGAATTATCTTTTTTTTCCGACCAGCATCCAATATACCCCAGAAAAACGGGCAGAAGCAAAGACGCACTCGAATAGGAAAACGTCTTTCCCGACGAAAGGAAGAAGAATGGGACATATGCTCTCGATTTCCGTTCTCGTTTGTCCCCATTCACTATACAAGAGAGAGAGAGAGAGAGAGAGAGAGAGAGAGAGAGAGCCAGCCCATCGTATTACATAATGTCTTTTGAATTTCCTCTCTACGTTCTTCTTCTTTTCCATCTTCCTCTACGCCATTTCAGACAAATCATTCACTATTTCTTTTCACGCCGCTGTGCGTCTTCATAAAGCTTCCTCGAATAGGGACGGAGAACAACCGATTAAGGGGGAAAAGTGAACGGGGGTTGTAGGGGGGGGGGGGGCGAGGGAACGGGTTACCCCCTAAAGTGGGAGTGGTGGACGGTTTCTTTCCAGTAGCACAGCTTCGTATTCGGGTAGAATCTTCCAGGAAAAGTTGACGGTCGCTGAAGAAGAGCAATATCAGGGAACATGTGTGAACCAGTGCTTCTTCCATGATGGTCCGCATAGGGTCCTCACCACCTTAGGATGCTTTTATATTTAGACTCAGTATTATTCATTATTTCTCTTCTTGATTACTCTCATTTTTTCCGTTTCTTGTTTTGCTGGTTGGTAAATGACGGTGTAGTTCATTTACATAAATAGGAGAAAAGGGCTCAGCTATTAAGAGAGCGATTCTTAAAACATATGAACTGTTTCGGTACAGTTGGAAAGATGATATATATGGTGTTTATCAAATTTTTTTTATCTGGTGTGTAGTTTCATAAGGAATCTCATGCCTTGCTGTTTCTCAAAATTACAGTAAAATTTTCTACCATTTTTATGAAATAACTGTCTCTTCTAGTTAGCAAACTGACCGTTGGTTAGGACCTTGAAGTTTGCCAAACAATTACTTGTAACTCAACAGTATTAGTTCGGCACTTTGTCAAATAGTCCCCTTTTGCAGAGTTTGTAGAATAATTGTTATATTTTAATGTTCTGATAACTACGAGGTATACATTTTGTCAAATAACCATCGAGCACAAAGTATTTTTAATAACCTTTCGCTGCTCGAAGCTTAATATTCTCTCTCTCTCTCTCTCTCTCTCTCTTATCCTCGTCTCTCTCTCTCTCTCTCTCTCTCTCTCTCTCTCTCTCTCACCTACGTGAAACATGCTTAAAAAGTAATTACCTAATTTCTCTCGCCATTTTCAGCTTTGAAATACCGCTAATTATTTCCATCCGAAGAGAGGACATTGCACGAGTGTTTTCTCCGCGTTCTTAGGTGTAATTACACTTGATTACAGTTTGAATAAATATCAAGCAACCCAGAATGATACACAAAACTAATTGGAAAAGAATACGCAATAAAAAGTTTTCGGATTTGAGAGAAACTATAAGTTCTTATATAAATAAATTGTGCATATTTTAAGAATATTTACAATAAATTGAATTTCCTTCTATTGCCTTTTTCTGAGAATTTGTACATGATACTTATATGAGGTATTTAATTTTGTTTATGCATTATGCATATAATATAAATTTTTTTATGGGAAGGCGGGAGTAGACACTCAAACAGTAGACATAATGGAGCTGTGGAAAGGCATTCTGTTTTGTATACATTTATTAAGCCGACGTTTCGTAGACCTTGGCTTGATATATTTTCCAGGCCCTGAAACAGCGATTAAAAATAAACAATATATATATATATATATATATATATATATATACACACACACATATATATATATATATATATATATATATATATATATATATATATAAGGTGGCATCAAAAGGGTACAGCCTTCTGGTTTCTCAGAAAGTTTTTAGGGACGGTGCTGCTACCCCGACTACCTCTGACCCCAGTAGGCGCTGATCCTCAATTACAGCTGACCGGTGGCAGCTCAGAAGCGACCCACGGACCAAGTAAACGTTAGGTCGAGCGCTACACCACCTTTGGTTGTTGGTTAGGCTTGCAAAAGAAGAAAATTACGAACACAAATAGTATTTAAGAAAGTGTGTTGCCTAAGCTTGGTTAGGATAGACTAGAGCCAGTTGACCGTCAGAGTTAAATGGGGAGAAAGGATAAATATAAAAGTTAAGAGAAGGAAACGGAAAGAAAGCGAATAACTAAGAGAAAGCCGTTGTTTTTATGGCCACGAGTTTTATCGATTCTTCTTGGGATTGCTAAAAGCATTTCTTCATATTTGCTATTTCCAAGACAGTTTCAGTTGTACGCGAATATGTGATTTCTTTAAAAGGGTTTGATTATTCAGCGAAAGAATTAATTACTCTTACCTGCAGTTCATATTACGCTGTAGGCTGAATCGGTAGATTTTGATTTTGGTAATTTGGGATAATAAATGAACAAATAAAAATTGTAACAAATAATTCAGCGTTTACCTTTCAATCGGTATAAGTCCAATTATAGCCTTGTTATGTGAAACAAACCTCATTAGATTTCCCCCATTACTTTGTTTCAAGTTTTTGGGATAATCGGATTCCAACAGAAGTCCGGCTAATTAGCATTAAATGCGAAAGATTCAGGGGAGGGAGTTGGTAAACAAAGTGAAAGTTTATCATTTTCCATCCAAAAATAATAACCTGGATTTTTCGTCGGGTTGAATGAAGTAGTAAATAATAATTCCGACAAAATGATGCATTTTTTGTTTCCCAAATGAAGATAATTAGTGGATGAATTCACGAAAAGATTTTGTGTAAATAACAAAGATCTCTCTCTCTCTCTCTCTCTCTCTCTCTCTCTCTCTCTCTCTCTCTCTCTCTCTCTCTCTCTCAGTTGAGTGATGTATATTGTGATTGAACATGCATTGTTGTTCTCTAAATAAAAATAATGAACGAATGGATGAATTTTCGAAACAAACGTATAACTAATGAACCTCTCTCTCTCTCTCTCTCTCTCTCTCTCTCTCTCTCTCTCTCTCTCTCTCTTCTCAGGGTCAATTTGCGTCTCTTATGATGCTCACATTTATTACTTCCATTAATCAACACTCATTTCGACTACGCCACTCAAAACAGTGTCATTTCCGTTTCTTCCATTACCCAAGTCCTTCTCTTCCTTTCATCTCGAGAGCTGGTGTGAGTAACGTTATATAAAGTCTTTGTATGGTGCACTCGGAGAGGAGGAAATGAATGTATCTCCAAGCGGGGGAAGACAATGTACTTATTGAATTGCATTGGACGCTCAATTACTCTTAACAAGGGGAGGGAATAGAAAGAAGGCATTTTTCTAAGATGAGAGAATTGTAGGAAATGATGATGGGAATTACATTCTTCAGGGGGAACTCTACTTAATGTTTGGTCATCGGCTTGTCACTTTTTCTTCATGATAATTGACTGTAAATGGCAGATTGAAGTGGATTGTGCGTTAAATTGCATTAAGAAAGAGGGCATTTTGAACAGTAGTTCCTCTCTCTCTCTCTCTCTACTCTCTCTCTCTCTATCTCTCTCTCTCTCTCATATCATATATATATATATATAATATCTATATATATATATATATACACACACACACACACACACACACACACACACACACACACATATATATATATATATATATATATATATATATATATATATATATATATATAATGAACTGATGGAAAACGTGACTGCATTGTACATCAAGTTCAGATTCAAATATG
>NC_061105.1:49415527-49418027 GCF_015104395.2 Macrobrachium nipponense | reverse complement strand
TTGGAAAACTCTTTGAGCCTTTTCCCCTTCCCTTGGGCGTAATTAACGGCAAAAGTATTAATGGTGTCCATGCTTCATGTTGTTTACGAGAGCAAAGACTGACACAGAACAGATGAACAACTATCATTTATGAATTCACTTTTCATCTAAGTCGAACTGATAAGGGAGAAAAGGATAACAGTCCACCGCGTTTGGTTTTCTATTCCAAGTCTGCTGTGTTAGCTGCTACAAAATAAGATGATTAGTGGATAACATTAATGTAGAGGAATAGAAACACACTTTAAAGCATTACTGTATGATTTTATAATAATTAAATCTGTTCATTTGAAGCCATCCCAAGCAGGAACCGATCATGATTTTTGTGTAAATTCTAAGGCTGGAAGAATTAATGAGATATCCGTGTAATTCATGCAGGTATTTGTGGCTCAAAATATCGTGGAAATTAGCGTGCTATTTCCAATAAACATGTAGGCAGTATTGGCCAGGCCAGGACACATCAGTGGAGACAGGTGTAATGTGTTTGTTCCGACGCTTGCAGTCGATGCAAAATCATGAAATGGTATTATTACTGGAGTGTTTTCAAAGGGTGTTTTTGGCAAGAAATCATTATATATATATATATATATATATATATATATATATATATATATATATATATGATGTTACAGTTTTCGCTGAAAGAGTGTTCTTAATATATATTTATATCAATTTCTATAGACTTTTTTTTCCAATGAAGACCGCTATACCATTGAAATCTTTGTTTTCTATTAATATTTATTTCCATCGTTACACACACACACACACACACACACACACACACACACATATATATATATATATATATATATATATATATATATATATGTATATATATATGTATATATATATATATCTATTATATATATATATATATAAATTTACAGAAATAGGATATATTAATATATATCAAGAACGCTCTTGTAGCTAAAACTGTAACATCATAGCTCGGTGTCATCTCAGTACCTGCAGATCCGTGAGTGAATATTCCCCCATTGAAAAGGAGTGATGAAAGAATAACATCCTTTGCAATGTGCTATATTACCATGACCTCTTTTTAATGATATTTTTTTTATTTCATAATATAAAAAGAAAGGTCGGTGCAGAAATAAAACAGTTGTTAAACGAAGCTACAATTTTTTTAGCGAAAATGACCATTGTAGAAAAGAATAATATGGTTCAACATTTTTATTATTATACTTTCGGATGTTGATTTCATGGTACTCGAATTCTAAGTGGCGTTTTGAAGAGCTGACTTTTTCCTCACCAGAATATGCAAACAGTTTTTCCTACTAAGATAAGAGAAATATTCCTCAATGTACAGGTCCTTTGCCATAATCTGAAAATGGAAGAATCTTCTTGATCCAGCTAATTTTACTATAAAATAAGCTTTAGCATATTTCCTGGTTCCTTGTTGGACAAGAGGGTTACCCTACCGATTCGGTAGTCGCGAGTTCGATTCCCCGCTCTGCTAGCGTGGAATCAGAGGAATTTGTTTCTGATGATTAGAAATTCATTTCTCTATTTAATGTGGCTCGGATCCCACAATAAGCTGTAGGTCCCGATGCTAGGTAACCAATTGGTTCCTAGCGACGTTGAAATATCTAATCCTTCGGGTCAACCCTCGGAGAGCTGTTAATCAGTTCAGTGGTCTGGTTAAACTAAGATGTACTTAACTTCTTATTTTTTTAGCATATTTCCTAACACGTCTGCTTTGTATGCAGTGCCTTCGAATTGGCAACCTCGTTCAAGCACGTGAAGGTTCAGTGTTACGCATCAGCATACTCATCCTCATACTTGGCAACGTATAGCGTTCATTACCATAATTAATTGCCTACCGACAATCTCGGTGTTTATATCCATTTCGAGAGCACCGACACAAATCCTAACCAATGTCTGTTCATTTAGAGGAATTGAATTGGCGTGTGCAAATTTTATGGCGCGCCCCTTTTTAAATATACATTTATTCTAGATGAAACCATAACTCTCTACCACATGACTTAAATAGATTAAGTCTGTTATAGTCGAACCTGACCTGGATTCTAATTGTGTGAAATGCGTTGCGAAATTAGTTTTAGAATTTAGAATTTTCGCATTTAGCTTTTTTTTCCTTTTTATCCAAGTTGATTATGAGAAGACAGTTAATATGTTTAGATTTCAGTGCTTACCTTGACTTGAACTTCATTACAGATAACGGGAATTATATTGCTATCGAATCTAATTCCTATATCCGTAAGTATTGGGAAAGTGAGTTGATGTTTTTAATTATTTTAGATATTTATTACATAAGTGATCTTGAATAAACAAACAAATTAATAGAAAAAAAATACGTTCTCAAAGTTGTCACGTCAAGTCAACTGAACAAGGAAGCGTGGAATTGTGGCTGATTATCATATGAAGAAAATCGCTGCCATCAAATCGTAGAGACACTCCAAATCTTTCTTAGAACCTCGACACGAGACCA